>NW_016158153.1:98420-110462 GCF_001687245.7 Rhagoletis zephyria
AATACTTGCGCCGGGTATTTAATGTTCGGCTCCGCCCGAACTTAGACTTTCTTACTTGTTATTAATGATATATCTGATTGTTTTAAATTTTCTGAATTTATTTTATATGCAGACGATTTAAAATTTTTTAAAACAATTTCAAGTCGATCTGATTCAGCTAAGCTCCAGTCAGATCTCAATAACGTTGTGGCATGGTGTGATAAAAATCACCTTCAGCTAAATATTCGGAAGTGTTCTCACATAACGTTTTCTAAGTCTAGGCAGTTTTTGGCTACTTCATACTTAATTAAGGAATCACGTCTCACCACTTTGGATGAAGTTTCTGATCTGGGAGTAATTTTTTATTCAAATTTCCTATTTCTGAGTCATTTAAATTATATAATTTCTAAGTCATATTCTACACTTGCCTTTATTCGGCGCTTTGGTTCAGACTTTACTGATCCTTACACTCTAAAATTACTATTTACCTCGCTTATTGTACGATCTAAGTTAGAATATGCGGTCTTTATATGGAGGCCATATCACCTTTGTCACATTAATAGACTTGAGCGAATTCAAAAGAATTTTCTTCGTTTTGCTCTCAGATCGCTTAACTTTGCTGAACCGATTCCTTCGAATGATGCTAGATGTGCTTTAATAAGCTTGAAGTCTTTACAAAGTAGACGTAGTGTTCTTTCACTCTGCTTTATCTTTGATATTATCAGTGGAGAAATTGATTGTCCATTTCTTTTAGAGCGCATTTATTTTTACATTCCACAAAGAAAATTGCGGAGCAATGATTTATTCTTTCTGGAGCGAGTCCGGACGGTTTATGCATCCTATGCTCCGATTCATAGAGCATTGAAAGAATTTAATCAAATCTCAAATTTTTTGGCCTTTGATTTCTCGTCGCCTAAGCAATTGTTTAAATTATCATTGAATGAACTATATAGTTAAGCTTGAACTTGTATCGTTAAGTATTTTTGTAGTAGTCTGTAAGAAATCATGTATTTCTAGATTTACTAGATATGAATAAATA
The DNA here is from genome assembly GCF_001687245.7 of Rhagoletis zephyria. NCBI lineage: Eukaryota > Metazoa > Arthropoda > Insecta > Diptera > Tephritidae > Rhagoletis > Rhagoletis zephyria. The sequence goes on from NW_016158153.1 coordinate 99,439, forward strand.
AATAAATAACGATTTTAATGAGCTTGCCAAAAATTNTGAAAGAGTATTGGTCGACAACCAAATAACGATTTTAATGAACTTGCCAAAAATTCAAAAGGAAACAAGCGAAGAATTCATGAAATTACAGTCCACTGTATCAAACTGTTTGTCGGTTCTCGCGACACAAAACATTCCCACGGATAGTTGGGACCCTATTCTGGTAAACGTATGCGCTGCAACTTTACCAGAAAAATCGTTACTCTTATGGGAGCAATCGCTCTCATCCCGAAAAAAATGCCCAACGTGGCAACAAATGAAATACTTTCTCACTACCCAATTCGAAATCGCAGAAAGGGTAGATAGAAAAATATCAAAGCCGAAAAATACACAGCTCGACCTCAATAGAAGCTACTATAGACCCCAAGCTAGTAACAATAATTTACATAATCGAAGTTTCAACAGAACTCAATCGTTCATCGCAGAACAAAACAAAAGTATGTCATGCGAATTTTGTAAAGGAGGTCACGCATTAAGATCTTGCGAGAAGTTTAAAAAACTTACAACAACCGAACGATATAATGTCGTTAGAAATAATAGACTTTGCACAAATTGCTTCTCACACTCTCACATGCAAAAAGACTGTGAAAGTAAATTCAATTGTGTATACTGCCAAAAGAGGCATCACTGGATGCTCCACATTAATAATTTTACCCCCCAAAATAGCTCTAACTCGCAAAGAGCCACAGGGCTAGTTGCAACAGCTAGACCCGAACACCCCGAAAATCTCGAAAACGAAGCCGAGAAACCATGCTGTTCGAAAACAGCAAATATACAAGCGCTTCATTCCGAAAATGAAAGCAAAATTTTACTGCCAACCGCGATTGTCTCGATTGAACATCGAGGAGAATTATTCAAGCTTAGAGCTCTAATCGATCAAGGCTCACAAAGATCGTTTATCTCATCAAAAGTACAAAACCGGCTAAAACTCCCAACCAAAAACTCAAACTTTGAAATTTCGGGAATGGGTGGAAGAGTAATACAAAACTCTAATAAAATCTGCTCATTAACCCTGATTTCCCCCAATGCGGATGTAAGAATAGAGGCACACGCCATAGTTCTGCCGCAACTTACAAATATGCTTCCAAGCTATAAAGTAAATGGCAAAGATCGCCAAAAATTTGCCCATCTAAAATTAGCGGATCCCAACTGCCACACCCCCGCGCAAGTTGATATCCTATTAGGCAGCGACCTAATCCCCCAAATAATGCTAGAAGGCATTGAGAAAATTTCAAATACCCTGTTAGCCCAAAATACCATCTTTTGATGGATACTGAGCAGCCAAATAAAAGAAAAAATATCGGTATTCACAACTCAAGTTAAAGATATTTCAAACGAATACCTCAATTCTCAATTAAGAAGATTTTGGGAGTTAGAAGAACTCCCCCCATGCAAGTCATTACCCCAGAAGATAAGTATTGTGAAGACTATTATAAAGCCACAACTACAAGATCAAAAAACGGCCGCAACGTCGTACGGCTACCATTCAAGCCACAATTTCCCGACACACTCGCCTTAGGCCACTCTCGAACCTCAGCACTTCAGCAATTTTTAAGTATGGAAAAAAACCTGCTTAAAAAAGGCGAGCTAAAGACCTCGTATGACAATGTACTCGAGGAATACCTCCAATTAAATCATATGGAAGTAGTCGAGTCATATGAAAAAATTACAAAAGGTAAATATACTTAATTTTACCTCCCACACCATGCAGTAATAAAGCCAGAAAAACTTACAAAAAAAGTAAGAGTTGTATTCAATGCCCCGAAATGCACAAGCTCAGGCAATTCATTAAATGACGTATTATATACGGGACCCATACTACAACCTGCTTTAATGCTCCTAATACTAAATTGGCGCATGTTTAAATACGTTTTCAATGGGGATGTCGAAAAAATGTACAGACAAATCCTTGTACATAAAAACGACCAAGATTTTCAGCGCATTATATTTCGCTATTCACCTAGTAGTCCAATACGCGACTACAAATTAAAAACGGTGACATTTGGCGTAAATTGCGCCCCCTTTCTTGCCATTCGAACACTTCACGAATTAGCAAACGATATAAAAGAAAAACTGCCTCTAGCAACCCCGGTGTTAAAATACAAACTTATGTGGACGATATCCTGTCGGGAAGCCACAGCTTACCCCAAGCCTGTGAATCACTATCTCAAGTGATCCAAGCCCTCAACTGCGGAAGGTTCCCCTTGAAGAAGATAACGGCCAACCACCCGAAATATTAAAGAATATAAATAAAGGCCACATATTAGACACAAACTTCCTCATCTTTGAAAAAGAAAGTACCACCAAAACTCTGGGAATAAGATGGAATGCGATATCAGATCAATTCTCATATACTCTTGAGTCAATATCTGCAATATCCGCAAAAACCAAAAGGCAAATCCTGTCGTCTGTGGCAAAACTTTTTGACCCCGCAGGATGGCTTGCACCAATTATGATCCAAGCAAAGATACTCATTCAAGAATTGTGGCTAGACGGAACAGATTGGGACGAACAAGTTAAACCACTACGCTTGATGAAATGGTCCCAATTTGCCAACAATCTGAACACTATTTCGGAAATACAAATCCCTCGATGGGTAAACTACTCTCCCGAACATCAAGTCGAACTTCACGGCTTCTGCGACGCCTCTGAAAAGGCATACTGCGCTACTATATACGTGCGCACCCAACAAGATAGCAAAACAACAAGCCACTTGCTAGTCGCAAAAGGCAAAGTGGCTCCGCTAAAGACCGTAAGCCTACCACGACTTCAGCTATGCGGGGCGCTCCTCCTTGCAAAACTAGCCTCCACCGTTCAAACCCACTTAAGCCTGAACAATCGCAAATTACATCTATGGACTGACTCTGAAATATTTTTAGCTTGGTTAGAAAAACCACCCCATATGTGGAAGACATATGTGTCGAACCGCAGAGCCCAAATAATTGACCTAGTTGGGCCAGCAACTTGGCGACATGTAGCCAGTGCTGACAACCCAGCCGATCTTGGCACAAGAGGTTGCAAACCCCTGCACCTCGCCACCACCTCACTCTGGTGGAACGGCCCCAGCTGGCTAACAGAATCACAAGAATTCTGGCCACAATCCCCGATACGCAACATAATACCCCCCGAAAGTCGAAAAATTGAAAGCTTTCATGCCGTATTGGATGATACTGACATCCTGGAGCGATTTTTATCGTTCCCCCGAGCCCTCAGAGTAATAGCTTATATGTTTCAGTTCATAACTCGCCTCAAAAATAAAGTAAAAGGAGCGCCTAACCCCCCGCATCATACACTAACACACCAAGATCTGCAACGGGCTAAAATCACTCTGATTATGTCTACTCAGACCCGCTATTATGACCGGGAAATAGCACTTTTGATGGTATCAAAGCCAATAGATAAAAAGAGCCCACTCTTAGTTCTTAATCCCTTCCTAGACTCGAAGGGACTGCTACGCGCCAATGGGCGTCTTGCAAACTCCAGTTTGAGTTATAACGAGCGGCACCCAAAAATAATACCCGAAAAATCCCCATTTGCCACACTGTACATAAATTATTTGCACTTATTGATGCTACACGCCGAACATCGGCTCATGCAGCAAATGATCCGACAAGAACTTTATATCCCACTACTAAAGCCTCAGATAAAGAAATGTATTTTCCTGTGTAAAGTCTGCACTCTACATAAGCAGAAAATGCGCACGCAGATCATGGCAGCTCTACCACCTGGACGCTGCAATTTCTCTTTGCCCTTTACCATCACGGGTGTTGACTTTGCGGGGCCTTTCCAGATAAAGGCCTCTATGTTAAGGTCTTCCACCTTTACGAAGGGCTATGTGGCCGTTTTTGTATGTTTTTCGACAAAAGCGGTACACGTTGAGTTATGTTCAGATCTGACAACTGTAGCTTTTCTCGCGGCATTTGCTCGCTTTGTCGGAAGGCGTGGATTTCCCTCAAAAATAATGAGCGACAATGGCAAAACATTCGTCGGAGCCCAAAGGTCCACTGAAAGGCAATTTATCCAATTTAGTAAGGAAGTCTCGCCTGAAATCATAAAGAAATATGCACCCCAAGGAATTAATTGGCAATTTATTCCGCCTAGCGCTCCACACATGGGGGGACTCTGGGAATCCGCCGTAAAAAGCTTTAAAGCGCATTTCAAGAAGATCGCTGGTAATTACAAATTTACTTATGAAGAGTTCACCACTCTATTAGCTCGAATTGAAGCCGTCCTCAACTCACGGCCTCTCAATACCCTCTCGCAAGATCCCTCCGAGTTCACAGCCCTCACCCCTGGGCATTTTCTCAGAGGAGCTCCACTTCTGGCCATACCCGAGCCAGAAACGCAATCCCTATCACTCACAAATCGATGGGAAAGAATTAAAGTTCTCCATCACGAATTTAGCCATCGATGGAAGGAGGAATATCTAAAAGACCTCCATAAAAGATACCGATGGAAAAACACTCAAGAAGCGCCAAAGATTGGAGACTGTGTCCTAATTCATGACGAATGTCTTCCCCCTACGGAATGGCGGCTCGGCCGCATAGAGGAAGTATATCATGGCTCCGACGGTCATGTCCGCGTAGCTGATCTCCGTACACAAAGCGGCATACTAACTCGACCGCTCGTCAAGCTATGTTTCCTTCCAACCGCCTCCCCTACCGATGGCGCAAATACCGATATCTAAAATCGTCAAACCGCAATAAACGCAACGAAGCCGTAACAAAACCCGATAATATAAAAAGTGCCTAAATCCGTACCCTCGAACTCACACCAAGTGGCTTACACCTAGCAATCACGCTCATAACTGATTTATGCTATACTAAAGTCCGTTCTCCCCTAATGTAGAAAAATATGGACGTGGAAATGCTTGAAGCCACACCAACGCCAACTATCCGTTCGGCAATCACCGTGCCCCGCTCGGCAGCACCGCCAGTAGCAGCTCCTCGCTCTACTGTGCCACGTACCGCAGCAGCTCCGGCCGCAGCGCCTCGAAACCTCACGCCCCGACCCGCCGCCGCTCCGATGGCATCACTACGTGCCGAACCTCCACAAAGGAGCCCAGCAGCCGTACATGGCATACGATGCCCACTGTGTCGTCGCCCACACAAACTCCGCCTGTGCTCCATTTTTAGGAGTATGCAGCCGCCGCAGCGCCAGCAAGTCGCACAAGCTCATGGGTACTGTCTGAACTGCTTGGCGCTGTCGCACACCACGAGGGACTCCCCCATCATGTGCCAACTGTGCGACAGACCGCACCACACGCTGTTGCATCGCACCCCCGCACCAATCATGCCCGAGACACCAGTTGCCCGCAGCAATGGGCGACGAAGACCGCACGGCAATATAGCACGATCGCGGCGACCACAAGCACAACAGGGCCGCCGCACTTTTAACCACCCCGGGGCTCGCTATCGCGCTCCAGCAGGGACCCGTCGCCGACACCAGCCCACGCAACGCCCCCGTTGGGCAACCGGACTAAGCAACGTAGTGGAGACCCTGCAGCAACTCCAGCAACTACTAGGCTGAAGACTCGCCTGGGGGGCCGGGATGGCTAAATGAGTTCAGCTGTTCCCCCTATTTGTCTATGGTGAATGGCTCCGTGGAGCAGCAGCAACCCTGCCTAAGCGCCCACTCACCACGGCCCGTTCCCCCCACGTACACATAATACACCTACACACACACATATACATATGAATTGTACTTACACATACACACACACACACATGAACTACAAAATAACATAAAACAAAACACAATTGTGCGAATGTCAACGTGTTCAGACGTGTTCTGCGATATAACCCCGCCAAGCCAATAAAGTGCGAAGTTGAAGTCTCCCCGAAAATTTTAAGTTTTTATTTTTCTCTTTTTTCGGAAAAAGTGGTGAGTGTGCCCCCCAAAGTGTCTTGCCCTTGGTGTAATAAATAATTTGCACGGTTGACCGAAATGGAAACAAACAATAATTGTAATTTATTATAACAATAATTCGAATTTAAAACGGGCTGTATAAAGAAAACCAGCCTATTGTCACTTCACTTTCCAATGGTGCTGATTGCTGCAAGAATTATTTAGCGATTTGGAGCATAATCAACACAATATATGCACATAAATATGTATTATTTCACAGATCTCAGGGTCAGCTTAGAAATACGTTACCAAAATTATATAAAATTTAAGTAGGAATTATTTTTATTTATAACGTAAAAGCGCTATCTGACCCAATCTGATAAGTATATTTCCCCTAAAGTTAACCCATTTTATTTAATTTGTCTCTCGTGAAAATATATATTTTATTTAAAATTTTCAGATATGTACATATATTTTAAATTTTTGCTTTAATTTTTGTCTCCTTTTAATATTTAATATACCTTAAGATTAAAATAAGCTTAAAACGAAACAGCACAGTAACCCTTTTCTGTTCATCTTGAGAACACAAAACCCTCTTTTGTTGAAATTCGGCGCTGCACAAAATCCTGGATTTTATATTTCCCAACAAAATACCACTTCGCAACCCTGGATTTTCACGAAGCGGTTCATTCGGGTCGTAGTTTTGCAACTTCGCGCCATTCGGTGTTGTATGCCATATTGGCTGCCATATTGTTCACACTGTCATCGCCATATTGAACACCCTGTCAACTATCTGTCAACCCTAAGATATCTCACTAGTATTCTTCCACAATGCCAAACATCGAGTCGGGCCACAAAATTTTTGCAGCGAAGATACGCAGCTGCCTCTGTGCAGAAAAAAGTGCGCGCCCAACAATGCAAGGAAAGCTTAACCTCGAAATGCTGCAATCACAACAGACCGCTAACTTATTCGCCATTCTACTCCAATGCCCGCAAAACACTTTGCTGGAAAACGAACTATATTCGGCTTTTCACATGTACACAATCGGCTTCTTACACGTATACAATCCGAACCTTAACAGAACACAGTGGTCGGAGAAGCCATGTTCTACGCGAAAATTTAGATGGGCCGATACGATTATAATAAAACTGCGGGTCGTAGTATTGTTGTTATGCTAAATCTGAATGTGCCATAAAATGTTTAGCTTGACAGTTGACAGCAGTCAAAACATTTGCCAATTTCTCTAAAATTAAGAAAATCTTTTTTAAAATGCCACTGCTGGCGTTTTTTGACATGCTCATTATGAATTATGTCAAATTAAAACCTCGACAGTTGACAACTGTCAAATGGACTGTGAATTTTTCTAAAAATAAGAGAATCTTTTTAAAAATGCCACTGATTAGGTTTTTGGACAAGGTGCTCGGAAATTTTGTGTGAAACTAAAACTTTGAGGGTTGACAGCTGTCAAACAAACTGTTAATTTTTCTAAAAATAAGCAAATATTTTTTAAAATGCTACTGGTAAGGGGTATAGACACGCTAATCACAAATTTACGTCAAATTAAAACCTGTAGAGTTTACAACTGTCGAAAGGGTTATCAATTTCTCTAGAAATAAGGAAAATTTCCCAAGAATTAAATGTAACCTGTTTTAAGGCTCACTGATCTCGAGTTCTGTATCACATTCAAACTTTTTCGGTTGACAACTGTTGAATCTGTCCTAGAAGCTTTATAGTATAGCGAGTGGCAATTTCAAAATGTGTGCGTATCATTGATCAACAGAAATCCTACATCGATGGACCTCTGCAATAACGACATAATTCAAAATTCGAAAAATAAAACTCTTTCTACTGTTAAGTGGCTCATGTCTCTAATCCTTGTCTAATCCATGTCGAATCGTTACGACTGACTAGTAATCCTTACTACTATCTTTAGTAAGAATTAGACATGGATTAGACAAGTATTATAGACATGAGCCACTTAACAGTAGGAAGGAATTAAATTTTTTGAATTTTGAATTGTGTCGTTATTGCACAGGACAATCAATATGTACATACACAGACTTATTTCAGATGAAATGCCTTAAAAGCCAGTCTCACGAAAGCAATTTAAGGGAAAAATAATTTTTTTCTGTTAGGTTCCATTTTAAATTCAAGTAAAAAATTAAATTTTCATTACATTGCTTTCATGAAACTGGCTTTTAAGGTATTTCGACAGGTGGTGATTTGAGATTTACCACTGCACAACTAATCCCTGGTGTCTCTCCGAATGAAGTTTTAACGCATAATAATGTTGGCAAATCACATCCATTGGGCCAATCGTAACACACGAGAGTTCGATATACATATGTATTCAATGCTTCAACAGGTCGATTTAGTCTGACATTCACGGCACCTTTTCTTACTTGTCGATTTTTAGTAATAACTCGACCTCAGCACCACCTGGCAGCTCTGTTTTGCAACCGCCTTAACCGTTTCCAATACATGTTTTGAATATTCGCCAAATTGGATCACAAAAAAAGATTTTTGGTAATAACTCAACTCCTGCGCCAAATGGCGGGTTAAATTGTGAAACAAAACTATCTAGAGACCCACTCAAACGCACACAGAAAACTTTGTCAAAGTCCCTCCAGCCATTTAGGATTTCACTCACAAAAATACCTACAGAAGAATTATATACATATTCAAAGATAAGTAAAGTAAGTTTATACTTTGCAATTCCCTCTTTTCAAAGAGCCCATTTTTCTCCATGAGTATGGAATTGACTTCATATCTCCATACGAAGTTCCAGTACTGTACCATGAACACTTCTAGAGATATACAGTATGAAAAATTTGTATTGTATCGAAGGTCCCAAGCCCCTTTTACAATAGCTCCAATTTTTCTCAAGAGTATGCGATTGATTTCATATACATAGTATGTCTATACCAAGTTCCAGTACTCTACCATGAACATTTCCAGAGATATACAGTATGAAATTCGGCTTGTATGGTAGGTGCCACGCCACCTTTTCCAATAGCTTCATGTTTTCTCCATGACCATGCGATTAATTTTATATATCTCCACACCAAGTTCCAGTACTCTACTAAAAACAATTCTAGAGATATGCAATAAGAAAAATTCGACTTGTATGAGGTGCCTCGACCGTATAAAGTTCCAGTACTCTACCGTGAACACTTTCAGAGGTACTTATTATGAAAAATTCGGTTTATATAGGAGGTGCCACGCCGCCTTTTCAAATAGTCCTCATTTTTATTCATGAGTATGCGATTGATTTCGTACATCTCCATACCCAGTTCCAGTGCTGTACCATGAACACTTCCAGAGATACAGTATCGGTCATATCTATAGCACGCCATTTCAAAGTGATATTGTGTGCCACTTATATTTATTTATTTATTTTTAAGAATTTTCAGTTAAAATACAGTTCTTTCTCTAACAAACCCCATATAAACCCAAGTTTAACAATTTTTAGAAAACTTCAAAAAAGTGCAACAAATTTACACCTAAGTTTCAAACTTTTTTCTCGGAAGTGTTAGAATTTTTTTGAGTACACAGTTTTTTAGCCACTGAAATTTTAGTCTGATAATGTGCAAATTTCAAGTGGCTACGAATTATCGTTAATTTTTTTAATTTTTTTTTGTCGCATTGGCTCCCATATAATGAATAAACTCAATTTATTTGTATATGGATGAAAACCGCAACACCTTTGGCGAAAAAAATTCTAAAAAAACAACGGTAACTTTCAGCCACTTAAAACCTGCACATTTTCGGGCTAAAATTGATTGGGCTATAAAACTGTGTATTCCGAAAAATTCTAGCACTTCCGAGAAAAATGTTTGAAATTAAGGTGAAAATTTGTTGCACTGTTTTGAAGTTTTCTACAAATTATTAATCTTGGGTTTATATGGGGTTTGTTAGAGAAAAAACTGTATTTTAATTGAAAATTCTTAAAAATAAATAAATAAACATAAGTTGCACACAATATCACTTTGAAATGGCGTGCTATAGATATGACCGATACTGTATGCAGTATGAAAAATTCGTATTGTATAGGAGGTCCCACGCCACTTTTACAATAGCTCCAATTTTTCTCAAGAGTATGCGATTGATTTCATATACATACATAGCCATAGAATTACAGGATATAAAATTCGGTTTGTGTATGAGGTGCCACGCCCCTTTTCTAATAACTCCAATTTTTCTCCATGAGTATGCGATTGATTTCATATATTTCGGTACCAAGTTCAAAAATTGTACCATGAACGCTTCCAGAAATATGCAGTATGAAATATTCGGGTTGTACGGGAGGTACCTTGCCCTCGTTTAAATAGCTTCAATTTTTCTGGAAGCGTATGCGATTGATTTTATATATCTCCACACCAAGTTCCAGTAGTTTACCATGAATATTTCCAGAGATATTCAGTATGAAAAATTCGGTTTGTATAGTTCAAATTTTTCTCCAAGAGTATGCGATGGATTTCATATATCTCCATACCAAGTTCCAATACTCTACCATAAACACTTATGCATGTATGGAAGGTGCCACGCCCCCTTTTCCAGTAACCCAAATTTTTCTCCAAGAGTATGCGATGGATTTCATATATCTCCATACCAAGTTCCAATACTCTACCATAAACACTTATGCATGTATGGAAGGTGCCACGCCCCCTTTTCCAGTAACCCAAATTTTTCTCCAAGAGTATGCTATCGATTTCATATACGTCAATATCCAGTTCCAGTACTCTTCCATGAACACTTCCAGAGATATGCAGTATGAAAAATTCGGTCGGGAGGTGCCACGCCCCCTTTTCCAATAGCTCAAATTTTCCTCCAAGAGTATGGAGTATGAAAAATTCGGTTTGTATGGGAGGTTCCACGCCCCTTTTATATATCGAGATTTTTGTTAGCCTATAACCATCCTTTGAACGTCTGCAGCAGGAGTCCCAAATTTCGAAAATATCGGTTCAGCCGTTCTCGAGCTTTGCGATATACAGTATTACAGTAATATATATCATATAACGGGTGATTTTTTTGAAGTTAGGATTTTCATGCATTAGTATTTGACAGATCACGTGGGATTTCAGACATGGTGTCAAAGAGAAAGATGCTCAGTATGCTTTGACATTTCATCATGAATAGA
>NW_016158153.1:112706-119275 GCF_001687245.7 Rhagoletis zephyria
AGGACTTGGCTTCACTTGGCATTTTCAATTGGCGTCAGTTAGCACAGAAGAGAAATGACTGGCGTGCTGTTTTGGACTCGGCCAAAATCGCTTAGGCGGTTACAGCGCCAATTAAGAAGAAGAAGAAGTGCAGATTAAATGTATGATCTGAAAATGAATAGTGGAAGTTAATCAACAGTCTCTACTTAAGTAGGCCATCTGAAATTGGGCCTAAGAAATATTGAATAAAAATAATAATTTTGTTANTAATCAACAGTCTCTACTTAAGTAGGCCATCTGAAATTGGGCCTAAGAAATATTGAATAAAAATAACAATTTTGTTTACTTTTGAATACGGTTTCAGCAAGTTTGCTATAACGACACAGGTATAACTGTTTGAAAGAAATATGTGTTGAGTAAAATCAGCTTTTTGTTAATGCGGTTCTTGCGTAGGTATAAACAAGGTAATAGATGGATAAGAATTGCTGCTTTTAATATTGCGCTCACTTAGTATGTACAAAAAAATATAGCAGCAGGGTTTTTATGCGTAAATATATGTATATATACTAAAGGTCTGCATCGGAATTCAGTTTGCTTCACTGTGAAGTTTACTTCAAATATGTAAACTACACATACTCTAACAAAAAGGGTATGGAAGGAAGAGAAGTGAAGATATTGAGCGCTGTATACATAAAAAAAGTATTCAAACAAATTATGTTCCGAAAAAAAGAGGAACATAAATCAGCAGTACCATGCTGTTAAACTTCCACAAAAGAGATGTCCCTTCACAAGTATTTTTTGAGTATTTTTGGAAGTTTTCGTTTAATGCTACATAATGATAATAGACTCTAAATAATAACAAACATGGAGGAAAAATGTAGCCAACAACAAATTTTTATAAAGAAAGTGGACTCATTTTATACAAAGAACCAATTTTTAATTTTACAATACGATATTTTAATTTCCCAATACCAGGCGCTCATAAATATGAAGTAGCAAGCTTCCCAACAAGCAAAATAAACTTAAAGAAAGTTTTTTTTAAGTTTTCAATTATAAACATTAAGCTTACAAAACGTTCATTTTTCGTTTATGAAACGCTTGAAAGTAAGCGTAATATAATCGAAAAGGAACATTGGTTATAAACGTAGAAATATAAACTTGTAATAAATGTTCAAAAGAAAGCTTTTTACAAGCGTAAAAGTGTAAACTGATAATAAAGGTTCAAAACAAGTTGTTTATAAGCCGATGAATATAAACTTACTAAAAATTTTCAAAAGAAAGCTTTTATAAACATTTTTATAACCCTTTATTTAAAGATATTTCTTTAAAAACTCATACATAACATCTAGAAACTAAAATAAATGCGAATTTTCGGCGGACTCATCTACAGTCGTGAAAATATAAATAGGGAATAGACATTATAGCTTACAAATTCAAATTCAAATTGGGAACACACAAAAATTAAGCATAAAAAAGTTAATTATTACATCTTGTTGCGTGCTTTCAATTACATGCGGTTATTGGCAAATTGGAAAAACGACATCGATGCAGCTATATATTCCGCTTCATCGCCGCCATTCTCATTGATGAACTTTTCTGAAAAACATTTAATACATTTTTAATTGAATGTTAAACTAAGAAAGGATAAGGAGAACTCATCATTTGAAGGATGCTCCACCGATTAGCGCAGCGGGTCCTGGATTGGATTTTTTTTTACCGCATCGGTTTCATTTAATTTTTTCTTTTAATAATATATTTCAAAAAACCTAAACACGTCACTTACGATTGAAAAAATGTTATATTTACTACTTCATGTCATTGGCATTTGCATTTCATTTATAAGTTTAAGTTGTTTATAAACATTCGCTCTCAAAACTTATTAAAGGTTTATTTGAAAAACCCTTTAATAAGCTTAATATTAAAAATGCTTATTTAATACTTATTATAGCAAACTTACTTTAAGTTATTTTTAAAAACATTTACTGAAATGCTTGTTGGGTTTCCNTTAGAAATAGAAAACTTGTTACTTCACATATATGAGCGCCTGGTATTGGGAAATGAAAATATCGATTTGACAATAAAAACTGGTCATAAAGAGAGGTGGCGGGAGGACACACATTTTTGGTAATTTAAAAAATTTACATAATATGTATGTGCATAAATCATCGATTAAATGATTAAAGTTGCTACCTTCGATGGTTTTTACAAGCTTTTATTTAACTTCACTTGTATGTATGTATGTATGTATGTATCTTTGTATGTCCTGGAACTGTGCAGTCAATATTTAACAAACTTCNTGCCGATAGGTGGCGCAGGAGTCGAGATATCTGTAAAACCCGCATTTATAGTCTGATGTGGTTCATATTTAGAACATATATGACTTATATGAAAATACTAATAAATCCACAAAAAATCTTGCCGACAGGTGGCGCAGGAGTCGAGATATTTGGAAAAACCGTATTTATGATCCGATTAAGTTCACATTTCGAATGCATATTGCTTACATGAAAAGAAATAACTACACAAAAAGTTTTGGCAGCTACATATGTAGCGCGCGAGTCTATATAATTAAAAAATCGGCATCTGTGCTCCGATTTGGTTTATATTCAGAATATGTGTATTACCTATTTAATTGAAATACATTGAAAATTTTGTTTGTTAAGGTCAAATCTAGCACGTTAGGTAAAAACTGTAGCTGAAAAGCAGGGTGCGAAACATTTTCTTCGCATTGAAAGAAATGGACAGAATGAGAAATATACAGACAGTAAATATTAATTGCAAGATTTCAAAAAACTAAAAAGTAGAAAATAAAATTATAGTTAAACAAGTAAGAAAGTCTAAGTTCGGGCGGAGCCGAACATTAAATACCCGGCGCAAGTATTAAATATATGTTTTCCACCTTTNTCTGAAATTTACCGTTATATGAAAAGCGGCCGTAATTTTAGTCCGATTTCAACAATTTTCAATGGTTTACTTTTATGTGGCAAGCATAATAACCATACCGAGTTTGGTACAAATTGCTAGAACGGTTAGCGAGATACATATACGTGATCATAACCATTTTCCAAAATTTGATTCCTGGCAAAGAATTGTTGCAACCATCATTTTGAATAAATTAGCTTTAATATTTACTGATTTATCGAGGATTTCGTATTTCTCGAAATTACCGTTATATGGGATGTGGGCGTGGTTATTGTCCGATTTTAAAAATTTTCGGCCATTTGGTATGCTGTACTAGGGCCAACAACTGTGCCAAGTTTGGAATAAATTGATGCAGCGGTTACCAAGATATACACATGTAACCATAAGTGGGCGTGGCTACGCCCATTTTCAAAAAAATGTTAGTATTCTTATTTTTCGTCTAAAATTTATTATCTTATTATCTTTTATTAACTTGATTTAATTTAACTTTTTTAAAGTAGCTAAAAATAGGATTAAAGTGATTGGCCCGTAGTCATAGTCAAAATAAAGTCCACTGTAAAGTTTGTTGCAATTTTTTACAGATATCGCATTGAAAATTATGTCAATATGCTGCAACTAACTTTACAGTGGACTTTATTTTGACCATGACTACGGGCCAATCACTTTAATCCTATTTTTAGCTAATTTAAAAAAGTTAAATTAAATCAAGTTAGGGAACTTCCTATTCTTCCTAAACGGAATCGCTATATCTATAAATTATTTTATACTTTTTAGTTCTTGTTGTAATAGAAGCGTGTTTTTAGTTTTTTAACTATAATTTTATTCTGTATGAACATATCGTCGTTTAAAGTGCAAAACCGCGTATCAACAAAATGCAAAATCGCGTATGTGAAGTTGTAGAAATATTTTCTAGAGCGTTAAAACACTCATATTTCAAAATGGGTTTCTTTTTTATAAAGCAATCGCATTTCTGGCTAGTATATTTCAGGACGAATGGGTAAGGATTCAGCCAAGAGCTTGTGTGAGCAAATCCAATTTTTGGCAGCCAATGTCAGTTACGCGGTTTTGCAGAATGGCGATAAGCGGTTTTGTACTTTAAACGACGATATGTATATATGTAAGATTCGAACTTTTTTGCAAACGTTGAAGAGTCCGGCGAGAAATGTCGGCATCGGCGCTTTTTAAATATAAAACAATATTTTAAATATGTATATTGGAATAAAACGAAAATGTATGCCTTTCCTTAACGTTATGTTAAATGCTAACATTTTAAAAGAAAAAACTTCATAAGTATTCCAATACTTCCTGTGAAGTTTTCAAATACTACTGAATGCAATCAACATACTCTGGAAAAGCGGAACCATGATACAAAAAAAGAAGGTAGTTTCAATAAACAACTTTTTGATTAAAAAGCAGATTTTTGACAATTGCTCAATTGTGAAAATTCGAAGCGGCGTTACCCAATTGTAAGTTTTTTGGTGTGGGAGATTTTATATTCTTAATTTGGGATTATAAATAAAATAGTTGTGTTAATATTTACCTTTTAATAATAACTAATATCTTATCTTAAAAACGTTTAAATTTTACATTAAATTCGATAAAAACTTGCCAAATCATTATTTTAATATTAATACAATTTTAGTGAACATATTTTAAAATTTGTTTAGTGTCCTCATGATCATCTGATTATTTCACAATGTAGTTTTCTATATCGGATACGATGATTCTGATATAATTCAGACACTGAAATTATACATTTCGATCTGTTATTTAATACATATTGTCTTTGTCCATTTAACAGCAAATGGAATTTACTTTGGGATCCATGGGCCGCGAAATTTTTCCAGCAACACATATTGTTTTCACATGAAGTTTTGAAACACACAAAAGTGAAGTATAAAATAAATAGATAAAAACAAATTTTCAATCAAACTGATTTGTGTAGTTCAGGGGCGTCCTTAGTAAATGTTTTGGAGGCTGTTTTAATATATCATATCTTATTATATATTTCTTAGCTTTTCTACATTCTGATAAGTTGAGAGAATGAAGTCTAATATTCTTTTTTGGTCAACTACGACGTTTGATTTCATTTTTTGCAATCATTAGTTCATTTCCTTTGAGGAGTCACAATGCCCATACCGGCTATGTCGATTTTTTTGAAATTTCGGACACAAATCTTCCAAGAATGGTTATAGGCTAAAACAAAACCGTTATCTAAAGGGGGTGTGGAACCTCCCATACAAATCGAATTTTTCATAGTGCATATCTCTGGAAGTATTTATGGTAGAGTTCTGGAACTTGGTATGGATATATGTATGTATATGAAGTCAATCTCAAGCTCGTGAAAAAATATGGGTTTGTTGGAAAATGCAGCGTGCCACCGTAGAACTTGGAAAAGAGGTAAATGAAATCAATCCCAAACCTATGAAAAATGGGGGTATATGAAAACGATCTCGTAGCCAGCTACGAGAGCTCGCGGTATAAGCCATATAAACTAAAATTCTGGTGATGCATAGATACCTCTGGAAGCATTTACCTAGCATACTGAGATGAGCCATTTTTCCAATGGAAATATGTACAGAAAAACGGGCGCGAAACCTTCTGGAAAGTAACATCATCACAGGGTGTATCCCTAGAACCATGTTAAGCTAAACCTTGAGGGATTACATTCTTGTCAAGACCGACAGGCATAAGCTGAAATTGCGTCGCAAGATTTACGATCGGCTTGGGTAAGGTTTAACCACTTAACCCCCCTTTGTTTTCGCCGCTACTGAATTCTATAAACTGTCAGCTTTCACACAATTTAAAATGTACATGTGTATTTAAAAATGTCATGAAAATTGTGTTGCTAGCTTCATTTTGCAAAAATGTTGCAAGTTTTTTCACAGCGTGAACAGAATAGTACTTTGCTGAGGAAATGTTGTCGAATTTCACACTTGTTTCACAGAAAGAAGTTTTATATGCAATTTAACAGCTTTTCACGTGAAATAGGAATAAAATACTATGCTTAAGAACAAAGATTTTTAAATCGACAAAAAATTAATAAGAAAATTTGAAGTATTTTAGATTTTGGGTATGGTAGCACGAAATGTCACAATCTGCTTAATTGTCAGGTTGTTAATATGGCGACGGAAAAGTGACAATGGAACTACCTTGTTTTTTGTATCATGAGCGGAACAGTGTTTTATGTAGCAGAGCGCTGTTGAGTAATATTTCTCAGTACCTCAAATTTATGATGTTCTCTTTTTGTTCCTATTTTTTTAAGTACTCTAAAATTGATGTTCCATTTACTCATGTACGCATGTGAAGAGTATTTCGGCAGGAATATTTGCAGTCCTTTAATATATACATATGTATGTATGTACATAAATATTCATATACTAATGTAAGTGCTAACAGCAATGTTAATTGCTCCATGTACATACATATGTATGTAATTGCCTACATTATTTATCCATGAACTGTACCTACATACATATTTGTTTTTATACCCGAGCGCACTTGTGCACAAGGGTATTATAACTTTGTTCACATAACGGTTGTTTGTAACAGGAAAAACGAATCGAGATAGATATAGACAAATGTATACATAAATGATCAGAATGAAAAGAGAAATCGATTAAGCGGTGACTGTCTGTCCGTCCGTCCGTCCGTCCGTCCGTCTGTGC
>NW_016158153.1:120003-120712 GCF_001687245.7 Rhagoletis zephyria
TAAATTTCAGATATGCTTGAAATTTCAATATTTCGAAATTTAAGGTTGCTATCTTACTTAAAATGTATACACCCCGGCTTGTCATGTAGCGGTAGCTTTCGGAAAGGTGGAAAACATATATTTAATACTTGCGCCGGGTATTTAATGTTCGGCTCCGCCCGAACTTAGACTTTCTTACTTGTTTTTTTTTAACTTAAGAACCAACATTGACGTTAACATTAGCACGTGTGAATATACATATGTACTAGAGATGGGCACGGGCCGGAATATTTGCTGTCAGCACGAACTCGTGCGTGCATGGGCGTTCAGTAAAATTTCATAAAAGCACGAATAAGCACGAAAAAGCCCGTTGCTAACACTACAAATTTAGATAAGCTTTTGTTTTTATACAAAAAAAACTACATATTTAAAACTCTTTTGATAAGACAAAAGCAAAAAAAGAAATATTTGGAAACCGATAGAAAAAATAAGATACTTAGTAGTTTTGTTTACATATTTGTACTTAAAATACCTTCCATATTTCCTACTTCCTAGAAAGTATATTATAAAAAGATTTGATGTAAAAAATTTATTCGCTTTAGTAAATACACATACATAAACACAAAATTAACAAGTAAGAAAGTCTAAGTTCGGGCGGAGCCGAACATTAAATACCCGGCGCAAGTATTAAATATATGTTTTCCACCTTTCCGAAAGCTACCGCTACATG
>NW_016158153.1:120722-144777 GCF_001687245.7 Rhagoletis zephyria
GTCTAAAATTTATTATAAATATCAATTTTGAGTGAATTATCTTCAGTAGTTACTAAAATATCGCAGTTTTTGTATTTCTGAAAATTACCGTTATATGGGAGGTAGGCGTGGTTATTGTCCGATTTTTCCCATTTTCAATACCATCCGTCCTACGCCCGAAAGAAGTACACGTACCAAGTTTCGTTAAGATATCTTAATTTTTACTCGAGTTATCGTGTGCACAGACGGACGGACGGACGGACGGACGGACAGACAGTCACCGATTAATCGATTTCTCTTTTCATTCTGATCATTTATGTATACATTTGTCTACATCTATCTCGATTCGTTTTGCCTGTTACAAACTACCGTTATGTGAACAAGTATATAGAGTGCACAAGTGCGCTCGGGTATAAAAATAGAAGGTAGTTTCACTTTAAACTTTTTTGACGTATAGAGGCATTTTTGAAGTTTCATAAATTTTACGTTTTAGAAGCAGCGTTGCCACATTGATATTAACAAAATATAACTGATGGTATTTTGGTACGGGAGTTTCTATTATTTTGAATGGGTCATGTGATGTGAATGTTTTTGGAGTTAAAAATGTGTAATAATTATGATTAGAAGGTCGTGAGGTGGACCGATTTGAAAATACCTCCAAAAATGTAGTTTATTATGAATAAAAATGGTTTTTTTAAAGGATTTTTTGAAAAAAAAAATCCCTTGGACGACAAAACAGTTTAAGCTTAAAAAATCTGCATAAAATTATTTAAAAAAAAAAACTCAACGGGATGATAATAATGAGATTTTTCATGCTTTTTAACTTTTTTCAAAGACTGGTTTAAGAAAAACTTAATAGCAGGACCAAAGCTATACCGATTTAGCCTTTTTATTTATTTGCAAAAAACTCATTCACGTCCCATTTTTTTTTTTTTTAATATTAACACATCTTAATTAAAGTTGGAATGACACTCTTCATACTTTGAATTAAATTATGCAAAGGTATAAAAAGAGTTCTAAAATACCTTTCCAATGATACCTTACAAGTGAAGGTTCGACTTAGTTATTTAAGTTTTTCTTTAACCAATCTCAAAAAAAAATCAAAAACAGCATCAAAAATCTCATTATTAGGATTCTGTTATTTTTTTTCATTAATTTAATGCAATTTTTTTAAGTTGAAACTGTTTTGCCATCTGAAGAGTTTTTTTCAAGAAATACTTAAAAAAAACTATGTTTGCTCAATAAAAATATTAAAAAAAAAGAACTATTTTTATTCATAAGAAACTCCGGCTCACGTAAATATTAATATTTTTCCGAAATGTTTTGGTGCAGGTCTTAAAATATAATAGATCTTATAATTCCAATGGAAAACAGTAGTGGAGTGATGCAATCTAATGTACATATGTATGTATATAAGTATACTTACATACGATTCAGTTTCTCCAAAAGCTCTGAAATTGTGGAAATATATTGCTTTGAACAAACAAATCGTACTTCGGGAAGATTTTATGCTTTCACGTCATGAGACAATTTGAAAAATTTCGCTCCGGAATGCTCGTACAAATTTATAAGATTCCTACAGCTTTCAATTCATTTTTTATTTTATTAAAATCAGTCATTTTTCGTTTTAAAATCTGATGTTTGAAATTTTTTCAAAGGCAGTTGAAAAATATTTTTTTTTTGTAGCTGGCATATATGTAATACTTTTATATTGGCAGTAAGTTAACTTCTCAATGTGTAAGCATTCCGAAATCAAAGCGAGACAGTCTAGTACCATTTTTGTCAATGTATTGTGTAATTGAGTGCCGTTTTTGTATATGTGTTGTGTACATGTTTATTTATAAACGTATGTGTTCCTTTTCTTCCGTACGTGTTTATTGATATATATGTACTGTAGTGTTTTCGGACGGTACTAGCTCTTACTGCCAATATAGGAGTATTACATACATGGTAGCTGGTAGTTTGATTTTGATAGAGTTGTCATAATGCCAACAAAAGTCAAATGGCTAACATGGCGGCCAAATTCATTGAGTGAAACTACCTTCTTTCTTGTATCATGGATCAAATTATGAAGCTTCAAAAATCTCAGTATCCGTCAAAAAGTTGTTTATTGAAACTGTATCATGCAAATGCGTATTGTTTTCGCTGTTGTTGTCACGTTTTTCGTTTCATCGTGTTTCAAATAACTCCCGCTGATAAAGAAGTTTTCACTTCAAAAATTATTAAAAATCAACGCATTTTGCTAGCATCTTGAAACTGGCACTTTATCCCACTCAAATTTAATGGGATATAAAACTGCATACCTCAAATTTCTGAACATTCTGAAAGAAAAGTTTACAATTTTTGACGGAAATTGCTAATATTTGTTGAATTTTAATAATTTTTCTACAAAGTTTGAAATGTGGATTTATATGGAGCTTGTTACATATTGCCTCAGGCTTTTGTAAAAAAAAAAAAACATTGAATTAAGAAACGAAAAATAGAAAAAACTGGTCAAAGTGTCACTTAACTCAATCAGCTGACCACAAGTGTATATGCACGAATTTTTTATTTAAAACGTTTTTTTCAAAATATTTTGTTCCTTATTGTAAGACCTTAAAAACTTCACCTTCGTGAAGGATTTTGTGTGCGCACGAATTGCAGGAACAATAATTTTAACCAGGGACGTGAACCGGTTTTGAACCGGCAAACCGCTTTTTTCTATTGACCGAACCGAAATTTTCCACAAATGTTTGATCCGAACCGAAAACCGAAGGTTTAAAGGTTCGTTTTAACCAACTTTTAAGAGATAAATGTACCCACTTTTTTCTTTTTGTTAAACATGGTAATATTTACCTACCATGTTTGTTTACCATGTGACAATATAAAATGTAAAGGCAACCCATCTCATTTGACAGACACTTGCCCTTTAACCTCGCGCGTTGTTGCACTTGACACTTGACACTTAAACTTGCGCGTTATTTTTTATACCCGAGCGCACTTGTGCACAAGGGTATTATAACTTTGTTCACATAACGGTTGTTT
Organism: Rhagoletis zephyria; assembly: GCF_001687245.7. Taxonomy (NCBI): domain Eukaryota; kingdom Metazoa; phylum Arthropoda; class Insecta; order Diptera; family Tephritidae; genus Rhagoletis; species Rhagoletis zephyria. The sequence goes on from NW_016158153.1 coordinate 123,726, forward strand.
GTAACAGGTAAATCGAATCGAGATAGATATAGACAAATGTATACATAAGTGATCAGAATGAATAGTTTCTCGATTAAGCGGTGACTGTCTGTCCGTCCGGCGGTCCGCCTGTGCACACGATAACCCGACTAAAAATTGAGATATCTTAACGAAACTTTNATCGAGATAGATATAGACAAATGTATACATAAGTGATCAGAATGAATAGTTTCTCGATTAAGCGGTGACTGTCTGTCCGTCCGGCGGTCCGCCTGTGCACACGATAACCCGACTAAAAATTGAGATATCTTAACGAAACTTTGTACGTGCACTTCTTTGGGGCGTAGGACGGATGGTATTGAAAATGGGCAAAATCGGACAATAACCACGCGCCCCACGCTTTTCATTTTCAATCTCATAAATGGTTTATAATAACTTTTGCTAAAATTTCAAAATCAAAAGTTATCAAAACAAATTCTATTGGACTGAGAAATATAATTTTCTAATTTTTAGTCCATTTATAAAAGCGTAATTTTTATTTTTTTTTATATTATTTATTTCATTTAAAAATGCGCTGGCTCGAAACTCATTTCCGAGCCACGGTTTCGGAGTTATCTGCAGAATCAGGAAATACCATGCGATTTATTTAAATCAAAATTGACAAAATTGACATTCATATACATATGTATGTATATTTTACATATGCTATTTAATCGACAATAAAGTCAAAAATTTTAGTGACGAATGGCTGCTTAAACAAGACGAGTGTACAAAGTATGTTCGACAATATTTTGTTTGGAAGAAACTGCCTAAAATCAACGCGATTTTTTATCAACTTCAAACTTATTTATACAACAATGTCAACTTGTAGGCAAATTTGTCGAATTTTCTTGAGTTTTGCACAAAGTTTAGATACATTTTTATGATTTTGTTGTAGTATGAGTAATGTGACCAACCGTACTTCTTTCGGAAGTAGGGTACTTCTTTTTTCGCTTTTGTACTTCGTACATCGAAGACAGTCAAATGTACTTCTTTGCGTGCGGTACTTTGTACTTCAGGAGGAAGATTTTGTAACCAGTTAGCGACAATTTTTGAATCGCTATCACACTTTTTGACGCATGATATAAATATTTTTGCGTCAAAAAGTGCGATAGCGATTCGAAAATTTGTGCTTACTGATTTCAGAATTTTCCCCAGGTCCTGTACTTCTCCAGTCTTCTAGACAATCGTCACATGGCCTGGGCGATAAATTCGTTTAAACCATTAAAGTCGCCGGGCATCATACCTGCGCAGCTGCAAAGGCCTCTGAAGGTGTCGTGCAATTGGTTGGATCCTATTTATGCGAACTGTGTGAGGACCGGGTACATCCGCAAGGCTTGGAGGGTAGTCAGTATTACGGAAATAAAAAGGAAAAAGGTTAGGTCTCTCGCCCAAATTAATTCATTAGCTCTAGGAAATCAGACTTAAGCCTATATTGATTCAAGGAGCCATCGTCTGGTGGAACTCACTAGAGATGCTACTTACACTTGTAAAATAGGAATTAGCGGAGCATTAGGAACTACACTGGCGCTTAACATAACTACATATGTTGAATACGGCGCCTGCGGATATTGCAGACAGAATTGTCGCAGCACGAACTGCTATTGGGCTAAGGGAAACCGGGTCCTTTTGTGACATAAAAAAGTAAAAGAAGACGTTTCTGTGCTGCAGCAAATGTTTTTATAGGGCACCTTAAAACACGTTACCTCTCAAGGGCTAGTGATGGGGGTTCTGACAGGCCATTGTGCGATTGATGCGGTGAGACTAGTGTGTTAGTGTATTTTGAATAAATCGTAATAGAAATCGAAGAAATTTTAATAGAAATGTATGAAATTGTAAAAGAAAAGAGCAAATGCCAAAAAAACAGGTGATCGCAGCTGTAGGAATCAGCTGATTGTGTTTTTACTTATGAAACTGTACGATGACGCAGTGTATGCATATTTTATCATGGAACATACCTAAAATAAATGTGAAAAGTTAACTGTGACCATAACCAATTTAAATGTGAAATTGCATCTCTATCAACTGTTTATGGAAATATTTTTCTTTTGCAATACGTTTTTTGTGGGAGACTGCCAAGCAAATGGTATGCAAACTTAAAGCATTTCAAAATAAATTTTGATCAAAAAAGTTTGAACTGCAGAGTAATTGTTTGTTTTATCTAATGTAAAACAGGGCCAGAATCAAGGAATTCGTGATCGAATCAAATTCGAATCGAAATTTTCTCTACAGCTTTTGGTAGCGAGTTTACTTTTTCAGTTCAAAATGTATTTTGAGAGAAAACAGCTGTCATTTTGTTTCATTCGATTCGAAACGTACTTCATTCGATCACGGATGCCATAATTCGGGTCCATTTTTATCTACTACATATTTATACGTTTCTTGGCGAATGTTTTATTGTTTTATAAAGAAATACAATTTACTCCAAGGCGAATTCATATAATAAGATGACAACAGAAGTGTTCAAAATTCCACTAACAAATTTTACGCAAAATTGCATTAAGAATTACAACAAATGCATCATTTTGAGTGTTGGTGTGGGTTGATTTATTTTGGAACGAATTTCCGTCATCCCTTGTCAAGTTTGGTTTGCAGACAAACCGGTTTCGGCATTGTGCCATATTCAGTGTCATTTTTCGTTCTCCATTTTGCATCTGCCTTGAAAGGGTTAGAAAGCGTTTCATATATGACAGACTCTGCAAAGGGTTGAATGCTGCACTTTCGTAAAGATATCGACCAGTATAACCATTTTTGTTATATACTTTTTTTTTTGAAAGCTGATAGTTTACGAGTTACGCAAACGTCAAGCTGTGAAGCTGTGTTTTTCTGTGATCTGTTTAAATTTTGTGTTTTATAAAGCTGTTTACGCTTATTAAAGTAAAAAATTAAAAAAAGTGTTAATAAACACAATGGTGGTGCACAATTTAAAGATAAGTAAAACATCAAAATTTCCTGTAAGTTTGATTAATTTAACTTGATATTCTTAATTGCATGTGCCGAGTAGTTTGTTTCATATAATATATTGTTGTTGTACAATTGTTTTTGTTTGTGCACATTGATTTTGCTCTTTTTGTCTTTTTGTTATTTCTGCTGTTTCATCTTTGTCACAGCTGTTTGCGTTGTGTTTATTAGGTGTCAAATATACAGTGCATTTAAAACTGTTCGCTACATAGCTTTCCAACTGATATTTACCAGCTAATTGGTTCACTGATTAATACATCGTTTTCAAAACTGTTTTTGCTTCTAAAACCTAAAAATAATTATAATTTTAAACATGTCGTGTATTTACACCAATTGCCACGTTAAAAGCGACTCCTATGTGTCATGCTGGCTCTGCGATGGGATTGCCCATATAAAATGTGCTGGTTTGAGCGGTAGAGTATTAGACGCTATTAACGAGGGTAAGGGTCTTCGTTGGTCTTGTCAAAAATGTAGATCAAACGAAGTTGATTTATTTAAATTCTTTAGGCAGTCCAGAAATGGTTTTTCTGAGATCGGGAAGGATCTGTCGGTGCTTGTTGAGAAATTTAAGCATTACGAAAAAATGTTTAGGTCTTTCACTTGTCTCGACAACCCTCCACACTCTGAGGATAGCCGAGAAAATAAAGGTGGGCGTGTTATTAGTCCACCTAAAAAGACAGCCACGGATTCTAGTAAAAAAAATCCTCCATCCCAGTCCTTAGAACTTATTAATTTATCTTCTCCATGCCCTCAGGCATTGGAGCCTCCGATTTCTAAAGCCATATCCACTAGGTCTACTTCTAAAAATAGTCAAACCGTTGATTTAACAGTGTTGCCATCAACATCTCAAGCTCCACTGTCTAACTTAGTTCCTCCGAATAATTCGGAGCCCCGCACATCAGACATCATTACCAAAAAGTTGGTTGTAATTCCTCCGAGAAGATCAATCTTTGTCTCTAGATTTGCTAAAGATACTTCTTCGGATGATATAAAGTCATACATATCGACTAAAATTAGAACTAAAGATGTATTTATTCGTAAATTTAATTTTAAATACGATCGCGATATTTCATCTTTTAAAATTGATGTAGCTTCCGAAGATTTTGATTCACTACTAAATAGTTCATTTTGGCCGACCGGGGCGTTTGTTCGCGAGTTTGAGTATAAACCTAATAAAAGTAATAATAACGTAGCTAAAATTTCTAATCTTAATTCGGATTCAAAAAACTAACTCGCAAGTCTAATTTAAGTATTTACTATCAAAACGTTAGAGGTTTGAATACCAAATTAACTGACTTATATTTAAAAGGTTTTGACTGCAATTATAATATTATTTCCTTGACCGAAACATGGCTCAAACCTCATATTTTTAATTCCGAAATTCTTCCAAATGAATATCAAATATACAGGAGTGACCGCGTGGGCAGAATCGGCGGTGGTGTTCTTTTTGCGGTGCATTCATCGATACCATCCGAGGAAGTTAGTCTTCCTGTCATTGAATATACCGAATTTAAATGTATACGTGTACAGGCTGGAAAGACTTATATTTATTTAGCTCTTTGCTACATCCCTCCTAATTCTGCCGTATCGGTATATATGCAGCTAGTTTCTTTACTTGAGACCGTAAATGCAATGCTTACGGCATCCGATTCTATGATTGTTTTGGGCGATTTAAATCTGCCACATATTTCATGGAACATCATTGACACCGATGTTGTACCAGTTTCATCTAGAGATAGTTACAATGTATTTCTGGAGGAAATGGCTGAACTTTGCCTCAAACAAATAAATATATGTCCAAATAAGTTTGGAAAGGTCTTGGATCTCGTTTACGTTGATGATGTTCCGAAGGCCTCTATTAATCGGTGTGATCCCCTAGTTTTGCCGGAAGATGCATACCATCCTGCTCTTGAGTTAAGCTACGAAATCATAAATGAAATACATAATAATAAGTCAAGTTCAAGTACTAGATATGTTTTTGCGAAAGCAAATTTCAGGAAAATTAACAAAGAACTTTCAAAGTTATCTTGGCCAATATATAGAGATGACGTGGAGCGTAGCGTTGAGCACTTTAATGATACTGTTTTCAATTTGTTTCGAAAGTATGTGCCAATACGTAATATTGTTCATGAAGAACCAATACAATTATGGTTCACTAAAGAGCTTAAAAAATTGAAAAATAAAAAGTCGCACTCTTTTAAACTGTATAAAAGAACGGGCTTACACAGTGATTACCTAAGGTACTCAGTTTTGCGGCATAGCTACTTTGCATTAAATAAGAAATGTTATAATTCATATTTATGTAAAATTAAGAAGAATTTAATTAACAATCCTAAATCATTTTATGGTTTCGTAAATTCAAAGCGTAAGGCACATGGTTTTCCGTCCGCTATGCATTATCGCAACACTGTATCTAGCGACAGCCAACTCATTGCCAACATGTTTGCTCGGTTCTTTAGGTCCAATTATTCTGTAGACTTCCCTATAAGTGGAGACTATCCGTACGAGCTTTGTCCAATCAACTCTGCTTATATTCCAGTAATATCTTCCGATGAAGTTTTACACTCTTTAAAAACCTTAAAAGCGTCATTTAGGCCTGGACCTGATCATATTCCGACCTGTTTTCTTAAAAACTGCGCTGAGAACATCTGCGAGCCTTTAACAACTCTATTCAATTTGTCACTTAAACATGGCGTTTTTCCGTCAGCCTGGAAGGAGTCTTTCATAATACCACTTCACAAAAACGGCAGCAGGTCGTCTATAGAAAACTATCGAGGCATAGCGAGACTCTCCGCTATCCCCAAATTATTCGAAGCAATTATTGTTAACCAGCTGACATATTCTATATCTTCTTCAATTACACAATCTCAACACGGGTTTTCTAAAGGAAAATCTACTATGACTAATTTATTGGAGTTTACAACTCATGTCTCAAACGGTTTTAGAGAAAATGCTCATACCGACGTAATATACACCGATTTCAGTAAAGCTTTTGACAAAGTATGTCACTCGTTACTCATCCGTAAACTCGACCTAATCGGCTTTCAGCCCAGTCTTCTTCAATGGATCTCATCTTACCTCTCTGATAGAACACAAAGAGTTATTGTTAATAATTGTTCTTCCAACATCATTAAAGTTTCTTCAGGAGTTCCTCAGGGAAGCCACCTTGGTCCGATTCTGTTCCTGATATTCATTAATGATATTTCTTCTATAATAAAACATTCAAAAATTTTAATGTATGCCGATGATGTGAAACTTTTTAAAACATTGTCCTCTATCGAAGAAAGGTCTTTGTTACAAGCGGATCTGAACAACGTGGTTAGTTGGTGTAATACAAACTATATGCCACTAAACCTTCAAAAATGTAAAGTTATGTGTTTCTCTCGGAGGGCTGTTCAACCAGCTGTTTATTCAATATCAAATTATAATCTGGAGCAGGTATCCAATTTTGTCGATCTTGGTATCACAATGGATTCCAAACTCAATTTCAACCATCATATTAATGTTACAGTCAATAAAGCCAAAGGCGTTTTTGCATTTGTAAGGCGATGGTCAAAAGAGTTCAAAGATCCTTATGTTACAAAAGCTCTTTTTACCAGTTTAGTTAGACCTATACTAGAATACGGATCTATTGTTTGGAATCCCCGCTACCAAGTTCATTCAGAAAGGATTGAATCAATTCAAAAACAATTCTTGCTTTTTGCATTGCGTAATTTTAACTGGGATTCAGATTACAATCTCCCCCCTTACACAAGTCGTCTAAAGCTCATAAATTTGCCTACACTCGCAAGTCGTAGAGAAATGCTGGGTATAATATTTATCGTAAAATTAATGACAGGCTTGATTAATAGCCCGGCCCTCCTGGCTGAGGTAAATTTTAATGTTCCTTCTCGAGTGTCAAGACACTTTCGACCTCTATTTTTAAAGCCATGCAAAACTAATTTTGAACTAAACGAATCATTCCGTGGTTTATGTCAGAATTTTAACTGTCATTCCAGCATGTTTGACGTATCGGACTCGATTTTTACTATAAAGATAACTATTATTTCCACTCTCAATAATTGAAATACTATCCTTAGCATATCCAATCAGCTGATGAATTTGATTCTGTAGGTGAATAGTTTTAGATCTCGACACTTAACAAACTCCTGTTTCCACTACTCGGCACCAAAAAACTAAAAAAAAGGTTCCGTACGTCATGCGGACTGCGCCCCTCGTGTCGGTTGGGCGGGAATGGAGGGTAAAAAGCCGTTGGGATTAATTAATTAATTAATTAGAGTTTAAAGGAAGCTCGGGTACAGCATCCAATGTTCCAAAAATCGAGTCTTAAGATAAAATAAAGAGAAATCTTTCAGAAACAGTGCCATACACCAAGTATAGTATTTTCTAGGGGAATGGGAGCCAAAATCCAAAATTTTGAACGGTATTTTGAGGGTTAGTTATTGTTGTTGTAACTTTTCTTTAGTTTTCCTACATTATATGATCATTTATCTTCACGATAAAAAAATTTTAATTCCATTATCTCTTTTCTAAGCGAAGATCTACGATTTTGAAAAAAAAACTCGTGTTTTGCCTATAGTGCGCCGCACAGTAGCAAAAAATGTTGAGGTGGACAAATCAATTTTGACAGCCCAAATATGAACCGATTTCATGTTTCTTTTTTTTTTAAATAAGATATAATTAAATTTCGCGTCGATCAATCCGTGGCGATTTTTCAAAAAACCTCTAGTTTTCTATTTATTTATGTCGAAAAATTAAAGAAAACATATTTTACGTTTGAATGCTTCCAATTTTTTGGAAAATACTTGAAATTAATTTCAAATGCCAGCAATTATTTAAAAAATTATTCATAAACACTTTTCCATAGGATGCATTTAATTAAAAAAAGTTTTTTCGCTTTTTTCTGTTCGAAAAACTAGAGAACAGCTGTACCTATATTTTTGAAATTTTGGACATCGACTCCAGACTATCCAGGGATGATAACAGATGAAAAGCAATTTCGATAAATCATATATATTAGTATAGATAACAAATCAAATGCGTCTTTTAATTAAATGTATCCTATGGAAAAATGTTTATCAATAATTTTTCAAATAATTTCAGACATTTGAAATTAATTTCAAGTATTTTCCAAAAAAGTGGAAGCATTAAAACGTAAAACTTTTTTTCTTTCATTTTTCAACATAAATAAATAGAAAACTAAAACTTTTTTTAAAAATCGCCATGGATAGAACAACGCGAAATTTAATTATCTTTTATTTAAAAAAAGAAACATGAAATCGGTTCATATTTGGGCTCTAAAATTGATTTGTCCACAGCAACCTTTTTTGCCCCACTGTGCCACTGTGCGCCGTTTTGTACTTAAGACGACGATATGTATGTTTACGCACTACATAAAATTTACTTATAATTTCAGCAAATTTGACTTTAACTTTAACTTTGCTGTTGACAAAAACCAATTAAGTAGTACCAACTTTTTGTTCAATTTTTTTAAACTGGCCTTTAGTTTTTGGGCGCTTGTACGTAAACAGGATTCGCGCATCAAGCAAAAAATCAAAATTGCGACGCACTTTCATTACCTATGAGTATAGTTAACTGAACTTGGCAAAATCTGAAAGCACATATGCAGGCACACACATACGAAGTATGAACGTAATACAGTTGTATATGATTTTTTCATGACGTATGTATGTAAATCTTTAGGTGAGTTGTAATTTCATGTGTCATCTCAGATGTTACAAAAAAAAAATATAAAATAATCACTGAAGTCGGTTTTACCGGTTACGAATTAGCATCTTTGAAAACTTTCTTGTTTTTACACATTTTGCACTCACTTCTTCACTCTACCTCTCTTTCCCTCTTGACTGCTACTTCTTTCTCTTTTGACTACTACCGTATTCTCTCTTGACTGCTACTTTTGAATCTTCAAACTCTTGCTGTATACCTTCTTTAGCGGATAAAACTGTGGAAAACGTCTAATCTGCGCGAAACCTTTTTACGAATAAGTCCAACAGTTATTAAGGCGGCTACTTATAAACCCAAGCAAACACTATTGACATTCAGGGTTGCCGTTTTGATCTAAATAGGAGCTATTGGATAGATTTTTAGACGAATTTTTGCGAGATACTTATTTTTTCCAGTCAGTATGAATGTGGATACTTTTTAAAAAGGCCAAAATTTTAGATTTCTATAAAGTTTTTTTCGTTTAAAAATCGATTTTCATTAAAGATGGTAGAAAGCATTATGTTTTCTAAATGTATTAAAAATAACTACTAAGGCGTGAAATTAAAGCATTTTATTTTTTGTGAACGAAGCAATGAACATATGAAGAGATGTCACCAAAGTAGGTATACGCGCAATGGTTTTCATTAGTTTTAATTAGCCAAAAAGATGCTTTAAGCAATATCTTAATATACATATATATATATATATATATATATATATATGTAACTATATATATAAAGTAATGGCCTTATTCATAAAAAATAAAGTCGCTTTATAAAAGGTTTACAAATTGAAAAATGTATGAAAACGTCAATTTATAAAGCTCTTTAAACCTACTTTATTTTTTAAATGTTAATTTAAAAAGAAAAATGATCTCAATGTAGTTTAAAATACAATTATTAAAAAGCTAAATGTGATTTATTTAAGGAAGTTAGTATGAATTTTACTAAACAATTTTATATACACTCTAAAAAATTTTTGTTTAAATTTGCGCATATTAAGAGAGGGTTTCCTTTTTTACTGTGTGCAAATTTACACACCGCCTGTTTACTTTTACATACCAGATTTGTTGCGAAGAGAAAAATCACATATAAAATGTTTATTCTTCTTCTTTTTCTAAATATGAGCCCTTAATGTTTATTATTAGTAGGAAATGTATTTTTAGTTTCAAAATTTTTTAAATTTTAAACATTTCATGTATATATTTATTGGCATATCTTAGAGATCTCATGTTCAAAATCAAACCTAGAACATCTTATGCGTATAAAAATTTATACAGATTCTGGTTGAAAAATAGACATTTTTCAGTAGTAGTTTTATATGAACTTTTTAGAATGTACAGGCACAAATGTAACGTAATAATTACTATTTATTATACTTACTTTGCAAAATACTTAAAGCTCAGTTAGTCTAGACTTAACTTAATTTGACTTACCCTGAGATATCATCAATGATTACTCAACATCACGGTTGCCACTTTATCAAAATTTTGTGTACCACAATATCCAAGTAAAAAGGCTCAAAATAAAATAAAATGTGCAATTTTTCGCCGTCCATTAAATATGTATATATATATATATATATATATTCACTTATAACATTAAACGTTAACAAAAATCGCAATATTTTCAATTCGTGTAAAAAAATAAATTTTCTCTACATATGTATCTGTTTGCATTTGTGCCTATACAGCAGTGTTAAATCTTAGTGTACACCTTGTTCTAATATGTATAAGAGTATTCAGACTATCCTCGTTAATGTATTAATTCGTTATATGGTAACTCGGTAACACTTTCAATTTCGAACTCCCCTTATTCTTTTTCTGGTTAAAATTACTTTTGAATCAGCTGATGTGAAGTTCTTTTACTTATGTATAACATTTATTAATTCCACGCCAGAAAGATTTATTGAACTTATGATAAAATGTATGCACTTTTCATGCGAGAAAATTCCAGCAAATAAGTGACAGAAAGGAATCAGCGACCTTTTAACGCGTGTGTTACCACTTTATCAGACTTGCCACCTCGTTAAGTAGGTAATGATATATTCGGTAATTTACAAAAACAAAACAATGGTGCGAGTTACCGAATACCGAATTAAGACTTTAACGAGTATAGTTTGAATACCCTTTGTGTTTACATATAAATATAATCTCAATCAAAACTCGTCTTTAATCTTCCCGTTTACACAGGCAAATACCAGGTTATTAACCATCAAATTTGCTGTGCTTGTTATTCCCACATCTCAAAGAAAAGTTAAGTTTCGTCTCTGTGAATCAATTTTTCTGCTATATTAAGCAATTCTAATATATTTTAATGTAATATTTTATTAAAAATACCTTTACAAACCTCTTCTCCTTGCTAGCGTCCATTTTTGTTTACATCTACATTTCTCCTCTTCGCAAAAATAATTAATAAAACTAGGTTGGACACCGAAAAGTTATCGGTTTAAGCTGAGATTATTTTATAATTACATATTAAGGAGGCTCGAGTTTTGTATGGCTTATCTCTAACCTAGTTTTATTTATTTTGCTTATAGTTACGTGGTACATATTTATAGAATTCGTTTTCTGCATAAAAATCAGCTGTTTATTGATTACACATGTCAGCTATTACTTTTCTTTGCTGTATACCTTTAGGCCCGACTGCTTTTCATTAAGAGAATTTTGGCGTAGCGATTGTCAGAATTCCACGGCGATAACAATTAACAGAACAAACGGAACACCTGCAGCGAGTGCTGCATATTAGGACTTTCGCACGATGCGATTTTTCAGGAAACTTTTGCGTTCAACTCGCGCACGGTTGCACGAAAAAAAACAAATTTTATGGTTAGTAATATCAAAATATAAAAAACTATCAAAATATTCGCCATAAAAAGGTGTTTTCATTGTTCAACTTAGCATTCTGCTAATCGCATTCAACAAAGTTGGTCGCCAGCCAAAATTTAGCCATTCAACTGTTTTTTCGTGCAACCCTCGTGAGAACACCTTTTATTTCAACCAAACGGAGAGCTCTCGCTATCCCCAAACGAACGGATAGCCATAGTTGCTTCAAAAAGGCCCAAAGGCCCAAACAGAGAAAAAAGGCCCATTTTTGGTAAAACTGTACCAAAGTGGCAACCGTGCTCAACACGTCAACTTAAGCCAAGAGCGGAACTATTTTGTTTTTGTATTTTCTTTTTCAGCTGTTTAACAGTTCGCCGCCCAAAATGCCACATCAAAAAAATGCATACAAACAAAAATTTTTGTGTTCATTTATTTTTAAGAAATACAAAAACGTGAGCTTGGCCAGTCTTATTCTTTCACCGCTTTCAATTTCCGGCAGACCGTAACTTTAACGTAGCTTTTCTTACAGTAAGTTAAGTTTTAACTAACCGCCAATACAGTTTCTCATATAACAGGTTGGCCAAAATATTAAGTTAAATAAAGTTACGGAAATTAAGTCTAGACCAGGCATGGGCAGAGATCGAGCACACGCTCAAAGAGCGTAATCATCGTGTTATGTGTACAACAGTGTTGCCAGGCTTTCGGATTGAGAAAACGACCCTCTTGGTCTGAAAAAACGTCATTTCCTACCCAAAAACGTCTTTTCCATGTCATTTCAACAGAGCACATTTAAAATTCATTACTGGTATTCACCAAAGTGAGCAAGTGGCCTGGCACTCTAGCAAAACAACAGATGAGCTCAAGCAACGACTGTTGACAACAATTTGGTGAATACCACTATTGTAAACCGGTTTGAGATCGTTAATATAAAAATCATTTTATACATACACTTGAGATCAGCATTTTGATCGATTTTGGCTGTTTTTCTTTTGTTTATTTAATGTTCATTATTTTTTAATAAAAGCCTAGCTCATTATATAACTAACACAATATAAATCCACATTTTAAACTTTGTGCAAAAATTATAAAACATACGCAAATTTTCAGCTAGATTTTAAATTTTTATTCAGATTTTTTAGAATTTATTTGAGTATGCAGTTTGATAGCCCATTAAATTCCAGGGTAATAATGTGCAAGTTTTAAGTTGCTAAAGAACCGCGTCTATTTTTAATATTATTTTTTTTTCTTGTAGACATTTGGTTAGGATGTCTGTTGTCGAAAATGCTAAATTACGTTCTGCTAAGAAGGAATATAGTGCTTTTGCGAACGTGCGTATTGCAATAGATAAGCTCTTCCTGATTTGGATTTTCATATGCAATTGCAAACATTTTAATAAGACTTGTAACCTCAAGTGTTTACACAACGAGCCTTTGAACGCAGGATCCTTAGTCCAAGAATAAAAAAAAATGCGCGTACGCTTGGTTTGCATCATATTTAAAAGCTCAGTTAGTCTAGACTTAACTTAATTTAACTTACAGGAAGAAATCATCAATCACGTCAAATTAAGATAAGAGCGGAAATATTTTGTTTTTGTATTTTCTCTTTCAGCTGTTTAACAGTTCGCCACCTAAAATGTCACATAAAAAAAATCAGGCAAACAAAAATGTTTGCTTGCATTTATTTTTTCTTAAAGAAATACCAAAACGAGAGTCTGGCAACCCTGATTCTCTCACCGCTCTCAATTTCCGTAAGGCCATAACTTAAGAACCTAAAATCTACAGGTTCTTAAGTTTCTTATGGTAAGTTAAGTTTTAACTACCAGTTTCTCATATAACAGGTTGCCCAAAATATTAAGTTACGTTAAGTTGCGGAAATTAAGTCTAGAATAAGTGAGTTTTAAGTCATATGTGTCCAAAGAATAAATATCTTTTGAGGCACCTGCTGCAAAAAACAAAGCTTGTAAAGATTTATTAAGAAAATAATTCAAAATCAGTTCTACTTGCAAGATTTAGTAACAAATTTGCCGAAAGTGTGAGCGTAAGTACTAAAGTTGCAACTAGTCTCATACGGGTACTAATGGAGATCAATTGGTCTCGACTCATCCCTTATGGGTATAATTGAAGATCAATTAGTCCCCAACTCATCTCTAACGGGTACTATTAACGATTTAATGATATGTACGCACTTAGTCAATGAAATTTCATGTGCGGCGTTGGCTCGCAGAGAGAGTATTCGCTAACAAAACTGAGCACCCCGGTTCGAATCTCAGCTGGCGCAAGTTTTTATTTTTATTTTTTAAAAGTGACTAGTCGCTTTTTATACCCGTTCGGGTATAAAGGTGAACAATTAGTCTCTTCATAGGACATGCTCGAACAAAAGCGAACAGTTCATTCCATATAAAGAGATCTAAAGTGGTATTAGTCGCATGCTCCTTTGCGATTGCTCCCGGAGTCATCCCGGATTAGTCCCATTTTTTGCAGGGTAACGCTTGTTTGTGCTAGGGCCCAACTCTGGTCTAGACTAACTGAGCTTTTATGCACAACAAATGTAACTTGAAATTATAAATGTTTGATTTTATGAAAAGTAAAAATACATATACATTTATTCCAAGTCCTTAGCATGAGTTAAATCAAGGCCGTATTTAAGGGGAGAAGGGGGGGAGGGCTGGGTAATGTAGGATTTTAAGGCACTAGAAACTTGGAAAAAGGCAAAATGAGCTTTGAAAAAAGGCAAAAAGTCATATATTTTTTAATTTAGTTATGTACTTCCTTTATGATCAATGTTAATGTCCAATTAAAGATAATAAAAAATACATACAGTGGTCAAAAATTATAGCCGAACCACTTTTTGCAAAGTTTAAACGTATTATTTTCGTTGTTATTTAATTTTGGCTATTTTTTTATAAAAATATATGTCATTCTTTAACAAAACTCGTGTAAATCCAAGTTTCCAAATTTGTGCAATATTTAAAAAAAAATACTTTCGTACAAAACTCTCGAGCTTTTTTAAAAATTCTAAAAAATCAATAGTAGTTTTTAGCTATTTGAAACTGGTACTTTATTCTATTTACTAGAATTCAATGGGCTACAAAACTGCATACTCAGAATCTAATTAAAAAATCGAAAAATTGTTGAATGTTTTTTTTAATTGCATAAATTTTTAAGGCAGTGGCACTCGATTGGTACATTTGTACAGAATGGTACATTTTTATATTGGGCTATTGCAGTAGTGTACAACCGGTAGTTCGCGGGCGGCTGGTAGCTCGCGACCTAAATTTTAGGCGCCCGAAAACAAGAAGATTAACAGAATATTTCGTATTGAATTGAAAAGTTTAACAATTGGCAGCACCTTTTGGTACATAAGTAGGCTTTTTAAGTTAAATAAAGTTACGGAAATTAAGTCTAGACCAGGCATGGGCAGAGATCGAGCAAACGCTCAAAGAGCGTAATCATCGTGTTATGTGTACAACAGTGTTGCCAGGCTTTCGGATTGAGAAAACGACCCTCTTGGTCTGAAAAAACGTCATTTCCTACCCAAAAACGTCTTTTCCATGTCATTTCAACAGAGCACATTTAAAATTCATTACTGGTATTCACCAAAGTGAGCAAGTGGCCTGGCACTCTAGCAAAACAACAGATGAGCTCAAGCAACGACTGTTGACAACAATTTGAGATCGTTAATATAAAAATCATTTTATACATACACTTGAGATCAGCATTTTGATCGATTTTGGCTGTTTTTCTTTTGTTTATTTAATGTTCATTATTTTTTAATAAAAGCCTAGCTCATTATATAACTAACACAATATAAATCCACATTTTAAACTTTGTGCAAAAATTATAAAACATACGCAAATTTTCAGCTAGATTTTAAATTTTTATTCAGATTTTTTAGAATTTATTTGAGTATGCAGTTTGATAGCCCATTAAATTCCAGGGTAATAATGTGCAAGTTTTAAGTTGCTAAAGAACCGCGTCTATTTTTAATATTATTTTTTTTTCTTGTAGACATTTGGTTAGGATGTCTGTTGTCGAAAATGCTAAATTACGTTCTGCTAAGAAGGAATATAGTGCTTTTGCGAACGTGCGTATTGCAATAGATAAGCTCTTCCTGATTTGGATTTTCATATGCAATTGCAAACATTTTAATAAGACTTGTAACCTCAAGTGTTTACACAACGAGCCTTTGAACGCAGGATCCTTAGTCCAAGAATAAAAAAAAATGCGCGTACGCTTGGTTTGCATCATATTTAAAAGCTCAGTTAGTCTAGACTTAACTTAATTTAACTTACAGGAAGAAATCATCAATCACGTCAAATTAAGATAAGAGCGGAAATATTTTGTTTTTGTATTTTCTCTTTCAGCTGTTTAACAGTTCGCCACCTAAAATGTCACATAAAAAAAATCAGGCAAACAAAAATGTTTGCTTGCATTTATTTTTTCTTAAAGAAATACCAAAACGAGAGTCTGGCAACCCTGATTCTCTCACCGCTCTCAATTTCCGTAAGGCCATAACTTAAGAACCTAAAATCTACAGGTTCTTAAGTTTCTTATGGTAAGTTAAGTTTTAACTACCAGTTTCTCATATAACAGGTTGCCCAAAATATTAAGTTACGTTAAGTTGCGGAAATTAAGTCTAGAATAAGTGAGTTTTAAGTCATATGTGTCCAAAGAATAAATATCTTTTGAGGCACCTGCTGCAAAAAACAAAGCTTGTAAAGATTTATTAAGAAAATAATTCAAAATCAGTTCTACTTGCAAGATTTAGTAACAAATTTGCCGAAAGTGTGAGCGTAAGTACTAAAGTTGCAACTAGTCTCATACGGGTACTAATGGAGATCAATTGGTCTCGACTCATCCCTTATGGGTATAATTGAAGATCAATTAGTCCCCAACTCATCTCTAACGGGTACTATTAACGATTTAATGATATGTACGCACTTAGTCAATGAAATTTCATGTGCGGCGTTGGCTCGCAGAGAGAGTATTCGCTAACAAAACTGAGCACCCCGGTTCGAATCTCAGCTGGCGCAAATTTTTATTTTTATTTTTTAAAAGTGACTAGTCGCTTTTTATACCCGTTCGGGTATAAAGGTGAACAATTAGTCTCTTCATAGGACATGCTCGAACAAAAGCGAACAGTTCATTCCATATAAAGAGATCTAAAGTGGTATTAGCCGCATGCTCCTTTGCGATTGCTCCCGGAGTCATCCCGGATTAGTCCCATTTTTTGCAGGGTAACGCTTGTTTGTGCTAGGGCCCACCTCCGGTCTAGACTAACTGAGCTTTTATGCACAACAAATGTAACTTGAAATTATAAATGTTTGATTTTATGAAAAGTAAAAATACATACACATTTATTCCAAGTCCTTAGCATGAGTTAAATCAAGGCCGTATTTAAGGGGAGAAGGGGGGGAGGGCTGGGTAATGTAGGATTTTAAGGCACTAGAAACTTGGAAAAAGGCAAAATGAGCTTTGAAAAAAGGCAAAAAGTCATATATTTTTTAATTTAGTTATGTACTTCCTTTATGATCAATGTTAATGTCCAATTAAAGATAATAAAAAATACATACAGTGGTCAAAAATTATAGCCGAACCACTTTTTGCAAAGTTTCAACGTATTATTTTCGTTGTTATTTAATTTTGGCTATTTTTTTATAAAAATATATGTCATTCTTTAACAAAACTCGTGTAAATCCAAGTTTCCAAATTTGTGCAATATTTAAAAAAAAATACTTTCGTACAAAAATCTCGAGCTTTTTTAAAAATTCTAAAAAATCAATAGTAGTTTTTAGCCATTTGAAACTTGTACTTTATTCTATTTACTAGAATTCCATGGGCTACAAAACTGCATACTCAGAATCTAATTAAAAAATCGAAAAATTGTTGAATGTTTTTTTTAATTGCATAAATTTTTAAGGCAGTACATTTGGTACATTTGTACAGAATGGTACATTTTTATATTGGGCTATTGCAGTAGTGTACAACCGGTAGTTCGCGGGCGGCTGGTAGCTCGCGACCTAAATTTTAGGCGCCCGAAAACAAGAAGATTAACAGAATATTTCGTATTGAATTGAAAAGTTTAACAATTGGCAGCTTCTTTGGTACATAAGTAGGCTTTTATTTTTGAATTTTCGCGAGCTCATTCACTTCTTGTCTTTTTATGCTAGATATGGCAGAATCTCTCTTTCACGATTTTCAAAACAAAAACAGCTTATTCTCAGCAATAAAAAAATGTCGTTATCTGATAACCTACCAAACGATATTCATGGCCAAATAAAAAGCGATTTGAAGAAATTTGACTAGGTTGCATTACAAATGGATGAGTCGACCGATGTTTCAGACTCTCCGCAGTTACTAGTATTCACCAGAGTGGTATTTTCTGATTTTTCTGCTAAGGAGGCACTGTTAGTCAATCTGACTTTGGAAACTCGTACTCGTGGGAAAAGATATAAATATATAACGTAGTGAAAAAGAAGGAAAATCTGATTGCAAAAACACTCAACCTTGACAAGGTTATGAGCACGATCGTTCGTATTGTGAATTTGATTCGCGGATGACCGTTAAAGCATCGGTAATTCAAAGCCTTGCTCGATGAATTTGAGAGTGAATACGGTGACATATTCTACCACTCTGAAGTAAGATGGCTGAGTCAAGGTAAAGGGCTCTCAATATTTGTAGCTTTGATGACAGAAATAAAGATATTCCTGAAATCAAAAGGCAGCATTTTTAACTGACGTGACTAAATGATTTCAATATAACTTTGCAATCTCAAAAGCGATCTATGGATAGAGCAGTTGACAAACAAAAACTTTCAACATATCCGGTCGTTTACTCTTCTGGAACAGGCTTTTTCACAACTAATGGTTATTAAAAAAAAAAACAAATACCGAAACGTACTGACTGACGAACATGTTAAAAATAACATGATTTTAGCCTGAACAACTGAGAAATATAAACCAGATTTTAAGAAGTTATCTGAAAATATAAGGATTCAAGCATCACATTAAGTTTACTGGGCATGTGCTGCAAATCGTGTGATTTGAAATCGGTGCGATTTGCAAACTATTTTTAGGGAAAGTAATAAATATTTCAAATGAAAGCGGCGAGGAACACATAATTTACGTCATATCTATCGATTCAGTGCCAAATTTCGCCGTTTTATTAATTAATCTCCGAAGAAGGTTTTGCAATGAATGTTCTTCATTAAAATATTATGCACTGTTATTAATTGTACTTAACTGTATAAACTTTGGTTGGTTGGTTGTAGTGCTACCTAAGCTCACGCTCAGGAATCAATTAGCGCATAAAAGCGCCATTTTGGTGCACTTCTCGTGGGCAATGATATTTTATTATACCGTAGCCTACCTGTCAGAACATTCCAGCGGTTCATTCAAACAATTTAGAACCACTTATGAATTTGTATAAGTCGGCTATTGTAGCACTAGATAGATCCGTTAACTGCTCCACTATGTGTTTCCCTAAAGATTTATGTCTTATGTAAGCCAGGCATTCGCACACGAAATGAAGTACTGTTTCTTCGCTGCCATCTAAGCCGCAGCTGCGGCATATTCTATTGTATGGAAGACCTATTCTACAAGCATGTTTTCCTAGCGGCAAGTGACCGGTGATAGTCGCTAAAATTCTAAATACTTCTACCCTTGACCTACTTAGCAGTTCAGCTGCTCTTTTCCTGCTAAAGTCAGGCCAAAGCACTCTTGCTATCTTGCAAGTCTGAATCTCTGACCACCTACTCCTTTCCAGTTTCAGAAGGTGCAAGTGGATTTCTGTTTGTATTTATTTGAGGGGATAACCCAGTATCACCGCTACAGATTCATCCAAACAAGCTCCCGCCTTGGCCAGTTCGTCTGCTCTCTCGTTGCCTTCTATGTTCCTCTGGCCGGGAACCCTGACAAGAGAGATGGACGTTGACTGAGACGCTGAGCGTAACTACATCTTGCATTCCTTGACTAGCTTGGACTTGGTTACAGTGGATGATATAGCCAGGAGTGCTGCCTGGCTATCTGAGTAAATAACCGCTCTTTCTTTCCTGGTAGCGCTATTCTCTAGTATTCTACAGGCTTCATAGATACCCAGAACTTCAGCCTGAAATATGCTAGCATGGTTTTCCAGCCGGAGGGACCTAATGACACCAGGCTCCTCGGAATATACCCCTGTCCCTACACCGCAGTCCATCTTGGACCCGTCAGTGTAGATACAGATGGCTTCCCTATCGGCAGCTTGGCCCCTTCTCCATTCCCTTCCGAATGGAAACCGCACTTGTACATTCAAGCCACNCTGGAAAATGGAATTGAACTAGTGTTTCTAAAGACTTATTCGTGGAGTTTGTCCATACATCATTTATATTTTTAATAAATGTGGGTTTAGTGTACTCCTTTGAGAGGATCTTACTTAGCCTAGCTGAGTCTCTTATATTTTCTATCGAGGAACAGTAGGTTTGCCAGGACTTGGCCTTTGCTATCCTTAGTTCCTTTTTATATGATTTTAACGCACTTTTGTAGGGCACCCAATTCTTGGACCTAAAGCACTCGCTAAAAAGTTTTCTAACGCTATTTCTAAGAGATCTAAGCTCTCCATTCCACCATGGCGGGGATTTCTTTTTCATGACACTCAGTGGGGTTGATCTTTCATAGGCTTTAGTCATCGCCCCCTCTAAGTTGCTTACGTTTCGTTCTATCTCATCTATTGAGGTAATATTTTCTACCAGATTAACTTTAGTTAGTTTTCGCGTCAAAACTCTATTGTATTTCACCCAATTGGTTCTACGTGGGTTCCTGTATTTAGAGGGGGTGTAGGATACTCCGCGTAGATTAAGGAGTATACAGCAGTGATCGGACATTGATGGCCTGTCGGAAGCTCTCCAGTTCTCAACGGTAACGCCATCGTTCTCAGACAGCAACGTTAGGTCAACACCTCCTTCCACCCAGGAAACCGGTCTGATGGTAAGATAAAGGTTGGTCGGTTACCAGTATTGCAAATACTCAAACTAGTGTTTAATAAATAGTGTAGGAGTGACTCACCTCGCTCGTTTTCTATTGTGCTGCCCCAAACTGGATGCCTGGCATTTGCATCACATCCTATGACAATGGCTCGTCTGGGGTTCCGGTCTACTATAATTTTGATTTCCGGTGGCGGACTGTCTCGTTCATGGGACATATAAGACGACACTAACAAGACGTCCTCTTGTCCTGCCGTCTCCACCTTAGCTACTGTTGTGTCTGCTGTGCTGAAATTAGAGCAAAGGAATGCATTTATACCCCTCTTGATAAGAATACACGCCCGTGGTTTACCAACCTCGCTCTTGTAGGAGATATTGTAACTGTTGATATTAAGGCCCATTACTTCGTCGTTCCTGACCCTGGGCTCCTGTCTTAGGCTAATGTCGATGTCCTCTTCGCTGAGAAGTACGACTAGACTATCTGTAGCACACTTCGAGTGCTGCAGATTTATTTGGACTATCTTACTGGCCCGGTTCATCGCTCAGTTTCACTCCCATAAGGAGCTC
>NW_016158153.1:149182-159098 GCF_001687245.7 Rhagoletis zephyria
GTGACTGCTATCACTACATCGTCAGCATACGCCACTACTTTAACTCCACCTCTGTTGAGTTCTAGCAGTATGCTGTTTAGTGCTACAACCCACAACAGTGGGGAGAGTACACCACCCTGGGGAGTACCTCTAGGCACATATCTAGTTATTAGACTATCTCCGCTTTTCGCCTGGATAATTCTGCTTTCTAGCATGGAGCGTACCCAGCCAACCACACCGCCGTCAACACCAACCCCCATGAGTGATTGGATGATGGTGTCAACTTCAATGTTGTTCAAGGCGCCCTCGATATCCAGGAAAGCGGCTAAAATGTATTGCTGGAAGCGCAGTGATTTTTCTATGAGCCCCACCACTTCATGCAAAGCTGACTCCGTCGATTTTCCTTTGATGTAAGCATGTTGTGCTGTTGATAGGGATTCTTCCCCCAAGAAGGATCTTATATATATATATATTAGCCTTTCCAGTGCTTTAAGAGCAAAGGAAGTTAGGCTTAGAGGTCTAAAGTCTTTCGCTGTTTTGTGGTTCTTCCTACCGGGCTTAGGTATGAACACTACTTACACGTCTCCAGCTCTGGGGGACATAGTTCATACTAATACAAGCTCTATAGAGGGTTTCGAGTAGCATCTGGACCTGGAGATTTAAAGGGAGAGAAACTATTTATTGCATAGATCATCTTTTCTTTGCTTATTATTGTTTCAAGTTCTCTATTTGGTATGTATGTGGGTTCTTTTCTATCCGATGCTGCTGCATTCTGTTCACAGCCTGGAAAATGGAATTGAACTAGTGTTTCTAAAGACTTTTCCGTGGAGTTTGTCCATACATCATTTATATTTTTTATAAATGAGGGTTTAGTGTACTCCTTTGAGAGGATCTTACTTAGCCTAGCTGAGTCTCTTACATTTTCTATCGAGGAACAGTAGGTTTGCCAGGACTTGGCCTTTGCTATCCTTAGTTCCTTTTTATATGATTTTAACGCACTTTTGTAGGGCACTTGTAGGGCTAAAAAGTTTTCTAACGCTATTTCTAAGAGATCTAAGCTCCCCATTCCACCATGGCGGGGATTTCTTTTTCATGACACTCAGTGGGGTTGATCTTTCATAGGCTTTAGTCATCGCCCCCTCTAAGTTGCTTACGTTTCGTTCTATCTCATCTATTGAGGTAATATTTTCTACCAGATTAACTTTAGTTAGTTTTCGCGTCAAAACTCTATTGTATTTCTCCCAATTGGTTCTACGTGGGTTCCTGTATTTAGAGGGGGTGTAGGATACTCCGCGTAGATTAAAGAGTATCCAGCAGTGATCAGACATTGATGGCCTGTCGGAAACTCTCCAGTTCTCAACGGTAACGCCATCGTTCTCAGACAGCAACGTTAGGTCAACACCTCCTTCCACCCAAGACACCGGTCTGAACTTGGTAAGATAAAGGTTGGTCGGTTACCAGTATTGCAAATACTCAAACTAGTGTTTAATAAATAGTGTAGGAGTGACTCACCTCGCTCGTTTTCTATTGTGCTGCCCCAAACTGGATGCCTGGCATTTGCATCACATCCTATGACAATGGCTCGTCTGGGGTTCCGGTCTACTATAATTTTGATTTCCGGTGGCGGACTGTCTCGTTCATGGGACATATAAGACGACACTAACAAGACGTCCTCTTGTCCTGCCGTCTCCACCTTAGCTACTGTTGTGCTGAAATTAGAGCAAAGGAATGCATTTATACCCCTCTTGATAAGAATACACGCCCGTGGTTTACCAACCTCGCTCTTGTAGAAGATATTGTAACTGTTGATATTAAGGCCCATTACTTCGTTGTTCCTGACCCAGGGCTCCTGTCTTAGGCTAATGTCGATGTCCTCTTCGCTGAGAAGTACGACTAGACTATCTGTAGCACACTTCGAGTGCTTCAGATTTATTTGGACTATCTTACTGGTCCGGTTCATCGCTCAGTTTTACTCCCATAAGGAGCTCGCCTGCACCTTCGACGCCCGGGTCCTCTTCTACTGGGCTGACTTCACCAAGGAATACTCTTACCTTAGCTTTTCTAATGCCGAACCGAATCTTATAGTCGGCCTCTGCTAGGGCCTCCAAGGATTCGGAGCAAATCGCTAGGAGAATTGGCTTGTTTGTGGGCTTTCTCGGCTCTTCAACTTTGATGAGCTCCCACTCGTCTATTGCTGGTATATTTTTACTATGCAGCTTTACACACCGCAGCAACTTTTCGCCAGGTTCGGCTATCGGAGGTAACCAAATGCGCGCACGGGGCCTCCTAGGGATGTCCTTGGCTGGTATGAGCTTGAGCTGCAAGCCCTCGAATGCGTCGCTGATCTTTGCTACACACCCAGCGAGGAAGTCCAAGGAGAACTGGTCCGCGCATTTGATGACCCGGTATCCCCTCAGGGATTCCGATGAGTCAAACTCTGGATGAGGACCTTCGGGGTTGTCGAGGACGTAGTCCATTACGAGACTCGACAGCCTCAGATCGATCTCCACCCACTTTTGCTACACTGCTAGCGGCGTTCTGCTACCTTCGTCAATAATTGAAGTCTGAAGATGGTCTCTTGCAACGTCGCTGAAGTAGCGATGCTTGGTGGATGTTGCGGACTCCGCTACATCCCCCTGCTTCAATCGTTTGCGGTCAGCTCCGTTGCCACTCTCGTTTTGAGACCTATTCCTTTTTTGGGTTTCGCTAGATCCCATGGTGGCAGTACGTTCTGTTTGGAATTTCTCATACTCTTCCACCATGGCCATATATCTAAGCTTATCTTCCTCATCGCGCTCGTCTACACGTCCGGCTGCTGCATTTCTCTCGATTTTGTCGAGCATGTACAGCTGGGTACTGTTGGTACCGGCCGCGTGCTTGCTACATGTTGGTTTTTCTTCCGGTGTACTATGGCTGGCACTACCGGTACTAACCGGCACTACCGGTACTAAAATTTTCTAATTGCAAAACGGCGGTACTATGGCTGGCACCTTCCGCTTTGCTGCTGATTCCCGCGTTATCCTCTGAGGTGCTATGGCTGGCACCAAGAGAGGAAATCGCTGTCGGGTTTGGTGGTTTTGCAGGGGATTTCAGGAGCTGTTCTTCCTCCGATAGCGTCACATCTTCCACATCCTTTTGTTTTTGTTCTTGCTGTTTTTGATGTTGTTGTTGTTGTTGTTTTTGTTTTCTTTGTTCATTTGTGGTCCCACGAGTAATCCGGAAGGGGCTCGTCGCTCGTCCGCAGAGCCGGTATGCATGGAGAAGGCACTTCTACAACCGCCCTTGCCCGGGCATCGGAGGGGACCATTCGCGACCAGCCACATTTTACTACCCGCTGGCCATTCATCCATCGGCACGGTGGCCTTCACACCTTGGCTTGGGTAGTGTTGGTGCGGTAATCTCCGCATTGCTCTCCTCAGCGGCTCAAAGCAACGTTTCATCTTGAAGCGTCAAGAAGTGCCGCAGAAGGATGCAATACTGGGCTTCCCTCTTAGTTTATGTTGCCATGGTGCCCCCACACTGTGGGTAATACCATGACATCATTTTAGCTTCCCCGCCACGGCAAGACGACCAACGTTGAGGAAGGTATAAACTTTAATAATAAATAAATATTTTTAAAGGATCAGTTAGTAGAATATATACATTGAATATAAGAAGAGTGAAACGAGTTAACGCAGTTAAGATTGAAGTTAAGCTAGCGATGCCCGCGGATCATAGCGATGGTTTCACAGTAGCCCTTGGTCCATGTTCTCTTGGACACCACTGGGCTAATGGCACAAAATAAAAAAATGGGAAACTTTTTTTTTGTAGTCAAAAGATTAGTACAATACAGCGATGTTCTGTTGAAAAATTTCAACAAATTAATGTTCGTGATATTTGGAATACGATTTGCACCAAATTTTGGCAAATACCCAATCGTGTGACCCTGCCCTTAAACTTGTATTTATATGGATGTTGTTAAAGAATGAACTATAAAAAACTAACTAAAGTTAAATAACAACAAAAATAATATTTTAAAACTTACATTAGACTGCATCACCAAAAAAAGTTGTGCTTTTTCCGGCGGGATTACCAAACCTAGTATATTTTAAGACTTCTACCAAACTATTTCGGAAAAATATTAAGATTTACGNTCAGCTGATTTGCATGTGTAAGCAAAAACTAACAGCGGTGAAAGCAAAGTACCTTATATTTGTAAAAAAATGGAAGTAAACAAAGAAATTTTTGAATATGTATAGATTTTAATAATTATTTAGTGATATTTCAGCTAAATCAGTGTTGTAAAAATGACATGTAAACAAACCGACTGGCGTTTTTACAGGAAATAGTGCTTTTTGCGTTCCTATGCACTTCTGCATCTGTTCTCCTTTTACTCTCATTTGAGAGAGTAAAATTGTAGTTTCACAGTTTGAAGTTCAAAGGAACAGACTAATTGTATGACAAATGACATCTGTGGCAGCATGCGTTTTCATTTTCAAACAGTGTTTAATATGTAAAATAAAAAAAAAAAATCAAATAAAAATAAAAAAAAAAATTCAACGCTGAACCTTTTCGGCTATTTAAAAACTTAAAATGTATTATGAGAAAGTCAAATTTCGTGAATATTCGCAACAATATTGTCGATTTTCTGAAAAAAGGCGTTGAAATCCAAAAAAAAAAGTACGGAAGCGCCCTCTGGCGGCCCTCAAAAGAAAAAAATTAAGGCCAGAAATGGATTCCTCGACCCCAAAAACCCCCAGATACACATTTGGCTAATTTTCAAAATACAGATGTTTCAACAGGTGAGCCACTTTTTGAAAAAAAAACTAGATAGAAAAAATCGCTGGCTCGAAATTCATTTTAGACCTATGGTTTCTTGGGCAAAAATGCTTGAAATGACCCAAATAATCATAATCGCGATGTGCCTCTGTTAATTTTTTTGGGCCCCTACAAATCGACCCGCCCTACTATAAAACAAAAACATACGCAGACACATAAAGGTGTTCTTACACGATATGTATTTGCATCTGTAAATGTGACTTTTTCAATACATATGTAATTGCGTATGTCTGTCAAATTCACAGTCTTTATTTAACTTTTTAAAAATACGATCTTTGAAAACGAAATAAGTAACCTTAGATGATTCTATCTGTGTGTCAGATGAAAATAGAAACATTTCTATTTCGTATGTACGTGCATATGCTTTGTACAGAAACAAATCTAATTTGCCTTTACATGATATGTTGGCATTTCCATATGTAAAAAGTGGCATGCACACATGCAAATACATATCGTGTAAGAACACCTTAAGTATGTACACTCTTACGTACAATCCCAATTTGAAATGAACACCTCCCAGTAGCGAAAATGGTCATCGGTGACATCGTCACTAATGAGGATTTAGTGACATCTTCGCACTTACTGTGAATTCTAAACGACATATAGCTGACAAGGACACTGGTGACAATGTCATGCAGGTGTACTCCTATCAAAGACTTATAACAGACAATGTCTTGCAGCGGTCACTTATAAAGGNACGCTGAACCTTTTCGGCTATTTAAAAACTTAAAATGTATTATGAGAAAGTCAAATTTCGTGAATATTCGCAACAATATTGTCGATTTTCTGAAAAAAGGCGTTGAAATCCAAAAAAAAAAGTACGGAAGCGCCCTCTGGCGGCCCTCAAAAGAAAAAAATTAAGGCCAGAAATGGATTCCTCGACCCCAAAAACCCCCAGATACACATTTGGCTAATTTTCAAAATACAGATGTTTCAACAGGTGAGCCACTTTTTGAAAAAAAAACTAGATAGAAAAAATCGCTGGCTCGAAATTCATTTTAGACCTATGGTTTCTTGGGCAAAAATGCTTGAAATGACCCAAATAATCATAATCGCGATGTGCCTCTGTTAATTTTTTTGGGCCCCTACAAATCGACCCGCCCTACTATAAAACAAAAACATACGCAGACACATAAAGGTGTTCTTACACGATATGTATTTGCATCTGTAAATGTGACTTTTTCAATACATATGTAATTGCGTATGTCTGTCAAATTCACAGTCTTTATTTAACTTTTTAAAAATACGATCTTTGAAAACGAAATAAGTAACCTTAGATGATTCTATCTGTGTGTCAGATGAAAATAGAAACATTTCTATTTCGTATGTACGTGCATATGCTTTGTACAGAAACAAATCTAATTTGCCTTTACATGATATGTTGGCATTTCCATATGTAAAAAGTGGCATGCACACATGCAAATACATATCGTGTAAGAACACCTTAAGTATGTACACTCTTACGTACAATCCCAATTTGAAATGAACACCTCCCAGTAGCGAAAATGGTCATCGGTGACATCGTCACTAATGAGGATTTAGTGACATCTTCGCACTTACTGTGAATTCTAAACGACATATAGCTGACAAGGACACTGGTGACAATGTCATGCAGGTGTACTCCTATCAAAGACTTATAACAGACAATGTCTTGCAGCGGTCACTTATAAAGGGTCCATTGCAAGATATTGTCGCTTGAATGTCATTAATGATCACTGCATGACCAAGTCATGCAGATGACATCAACGACGAAATTACGATTTATATGAAAAAGTCATGAACGACTTCCATACAAACGGAGCCCAAAGTCATTTAAAACGTAATTTTTCAGTACAAGACTCTTAAGTGACTAATGCATGACATTCGCTACGGGGCTGCGCTCGAATCGTAACAGTCGTGAGCGAGCAACTCGTCACGTAAAAATGCTTAAGGCCCGTTTACATACAACTTTGGCGTTGCGTTGGCGTTGGCGTCGCTTCGACAGCTGACTATGAATACATGCATTTATATTAAAGTATCCACATAACCAAAGTTGGACAACGCCAACACAACGCAGAAAGATGGCCAACTCGCAACTTTTCGCGCGCGTCGCTCGTCAGCGGTTCCAAATAATCAAAATTATTTGATTTAACTTTCCTTTTTAATCAAATGCGGATAATAAATATTGTTAATATAATAATAATATAATAAATATAAGTTACTGATATAAAATTTTGATTTATCTGCCGCTAGTATGTTAATTTAGTGATCAAAGTCTTCTCTGCTAAGCGTTCATTGTAGCAAGCACGGGCGTTACTCGCGCTGCTGTCAAAGCAACGCCAGTGCCAACGCAACGCCAAAGTTGTATGTGGAGGGGCCTTTATTTCGGAGTATAACAGTCGTGAATGTACTGCTCGTCTCGTTTACCGACTTAAGAGACGATCAGTACGTTCACGACTGTTATAATCCGAAATTTACATTTTTACGTGACGAGTTGCTCGTTCACGATAGTTACGAATGTGATTCCGCTTGTAACCGAACATTCTGTAACAAGCTAATTTTGTTACCAACAATTGTCACCACTTCTTGCAACCGCAATTCTATTTACCTTGGTAGCGTTTTAATTTATTCAGCAATTCAGCTATGGAGTTTTGTTGAAATTCTGGTGTTGCATGTTTCACGGGGCAATATTTTGTTACCAGCTCATGAGATGGTAACAAAATTTACCGGTTACAAGAGTGTGGAGAATACGAAAAGGGTTTAAAAATTGACAGTAACTTTACTAACCGGTAACAAAATTTTTGTTACCAACGCAGAATAGGCCTGTAAGGAGACGATAAAAGTGAAAATAAGGATGCACATGAAGATGAATTTAAGGATTAAGATGGATAATATAAAGGTAAAGTGAAGATGATGATGAGGATGAAGACGACCATGAATATAAAGATGGAGATGAAGATAAATATTAAAAAGAAGATGATGACGAAGGTGAAGATAATAATGATGCTGAAAATGAAAATTAAGAAGAAGCGTGTTCACCTTCACATGAAAATGGAGCTGAATTTTAAGACGAATATTTAGAGGAAGATGAAGATGAATATGCAGATGAAGCTGAAAATGATGTCGAAGATGAACATTAACATGAAAATAAATGCAGGACGCAGGCCGCCGCGAAGCTACGCAAATTTAATGTTTGAAAGAGCAATAATGTCAATGGATTTTATATCGTTTTTGAAAAGGTAATAATGTCAATTGACTTTATTTCGCACCAGTATGCGAAATAGTGTCAATTGAGCTTATTTCCGTTGATCTTGTTACCTGTCACCTGCCAGAGCAAATTGCTGGGAATTATTTGCGATCAACTATTCCTTTCATAGAGAGCACACTTTGTTATCCGTCATATTACAGAATTTTGTAAAACTTATGACTACAGTGATGAACTCATATTTGGTATATAACTCTTCTCATTTTAATTTTTTGAGAAAAAGCTCTTGGTCCGAAATAACACAACAACGCATGCAGAAAACAGCATTTAGGTCATACTAATCCTTACTTCCGGAGGTGCCACCGAAACACAAAATTTGGTCTGCCGTCTCATCTTCGACAAGACAGGAAATTAAATAAGGTTGTCATCACGGTGGCCATTTCCAATTTATTTTGCGGACCAAAAAATGGACCAAATGGTAAAAAATTTACCAATTTTTATTACATCGGGAAATTGAGGGGAGTTTATTCCTCTTTATCAAGAAAATATGCCAATTCAGTTTTTATAACGTTTTTTTTTTATATTACATCCAATGTGCATTATAATTGTATATTATTAACACTATATTATTTAAAGCTTTAAATTATAATTAGTTTCTTGTTGGTTGTTTGCGTTTCCGACAGGGTAGGAGTATGAGGTATTGTGTGTGATGTACATTATAATTAGTTTCTTAATTTCGGAACTGGGAGGCAGACTAAAAATGTTATGAACTAAATCGCACAATTCTCCAAAGGCCGCTTCACCCAATCCATTTTTAATCAAACTCACTTGATCCCAAAAACGATCTATATTGGTACCGTTTTTGAAATTACCTTCTCTCAGCCTCAATTTGCGAAATTGAAATTCAATTATCTCTGCATCATTTACCAATGCAGGAAATTGGTCGAGTAGCGGCAAAATTGATACATCATTATCAGAAAGAACTTTATGTGGTGTAATAATTTCAAGATGTTTATATCATTTCGATTGAAATCGAATGTTATTTCATGTGCTAAATGCTATGATTAAAGTTTTCCTACCTTTTCATATTTTTGCCAGTCACTTTAATATCAAATAAAACACCTCTATCAATTTCGTGACGAAAATTATACGCATTTTTTAACTGCCTTTGAACATACNTGGTCGAGTAGCGGCAAAATTGATACATCATTATCAGAAAGAACTTTATGTGGTGTAATAATTTCAAGATGTTTATATCATTTCGATTGAAATCGAATGTTATTTCATGTGCTAAATGCTATGATTAAAGTTTTCCTACCTTTTCATATTTTTGCCAGTCACTTTAATATCAAATAAAACACCTCTATCAATTTCGTTTTTCTAGTTCAGCTTTCGCCACTCGAAAATTTTACCCCAAAGAGGTGTTTTATTTTATATCAATTATTTTGGGGTAGCAAATTTAAAATCGACGAAAATACAAACAATAATCTAAATGTAACAAAAATATTATCTAAATCTAAATTATATATTCAAATCGATGTGTGTTTTCCGAATACGGAATAAAGCGAAAAAGAATGATCATATCCTTTGTATTCGAAAAAATAAAAAATAATAATATGAGAAATGATAAAAACTTATCAACTTGGTACCAACTTTGTATACAATAAACAACTGTATTCGTCTGATTCATGATAAAAACATAGCAAGGTAGAACCGTTCTCTCAATTTGTCGGCCATGANTGTTGTTGCTTGAGATTGAAAATGAAAATGTGTGTGTGAGTTTGTGAGTAAATTTAAAAATTTAATTGTTTGGAAACGTCAAGAATTTTAAAAGTGACTCTCAGCGGTTCTACCTTACTATATTTTTATCATGGTCTGATTGTCTCGTAGTTTTTTATACCCGAGCGCACTTGTGCACAAGGGTATTATAACTTT
>NW_016158154.1:0-7555 GCF_001687245.7 Rhagoletis zephyria
CAGGTACAATAAATACTATATTTTTATCTTTTTTAATAATATTGAATACTCAAAAAAAAACATTTTACTTAAAAATAAAATGAATACTTTAGATCATTTTTGAGTTTTCATTAAAATAAATTAAATTCATTAACTTTGCACATTTCAGTACATTATTTTTAAAAATTTATAAAAGTAATAATTAATGTTTGAAATTTGAGATTTGGATAAGAATAAAATAAATAAATAATTCAAGCAGTTCTTAAATATTCTTAATTTTTGTCCATAGTTTGGCTTGTTGATTGATAATAGAAATTAATCTAATAATTTTATTAATCGTGTAATTAAAAAAACTCAAAAATAATTGAAAATGATCAAAAATAACAAAATGAATCAACATTTTTTAAAGTAGTTAATTATTAATCATTAAAAAGGTGGTAATATAGGTATTTAATCATTAAACGGTTATCAAAAAAAAAATGCTTTAATTAATAATCATTATGAATAAAAATCATTATTTAACAGGACTGATATAATTCAATAATATAATACTATTTTGTGTACTTTATTGTATTAAACTGTCGAAGTCAAATAAAACAGGGCATGAATAAATCGTTTTGTACTTGGTACAAGTCTGGTAATTTTCGAACTAGTTGTTTTCTGTCTGGAAGTTCTAGTTGTAAACTAGTATTTTTTCTGACTAGTTTGGGATTTCACTGCAGGGGACAAATAATACAAGTTTTTGCATTTGCTCGACAACATAAATTGCCAAAAACGAAAAGCCCAACAATAAACCGACGAATGAATGTTGCATTGAGGCAATGAAAAAATTGAATATTTCATTTTGAACAAATTGCCTTTAATTGTGGCAGGGCTTGTCTGTATGCAGGCATGTAGGTGTGCTTAACCTGAAAAAGAAAAACGCTGAATGATTAATCCCCCTTTTGGCTGCTATTTGAATTGATTTTTGACACTGCGCGGTTGGAGTGCAATAAATACATACACACATTCAAAAATACATATGTTCATGTTGTGAGTGTGTATGTGCGGGGTGTTCTTTATATTTTAATACAAAATAATGAAGCTAAAATGTAGCAAACCACAGATAATCCTTGAACAAGTTAACGAATTATGACATCTGCCATATTTTTTTGGGGTTGATTGTTTAAGAGATTAATATTTATCTATACATCGAAATCTTTAGAAGTCAATAATAAGCGCTTAATATAATATGACCTAAACATATACATATGTACATACTTGTAAATTGTATACAAAAATTGAAAATGAACGTAAACAAGCTAGTTTTTTTGAGCATGCTACCACCGCAGAAGGGCCCCATATGTCAAACATGCTACTCACTGGGCTTCCAGAGTTGCATGCGGTTCATTGAATGACGGCAATATGAATAAATCTACGATGTATTAAAGAAACTCAATTTTTTGTTTCTGCATTGATTGCTGTGCCTTGTCGAAGTTGATTAAAATGATTTATTTGTGTTGATCTGGATGCTTGGTTATGTCTGCTATTAAGATGGAATGAGCTTTGACAAAAAGGATAGAGACCGCTAGGTCAGGCAACAACCACACTAAGCAGATAGGTTTGCAGACGCACCCAGGGATGAGTTCTATCCCCCTTTCTCTGGATTTTTGCAATGAACACCCTGTTACTAATCCTATAGAGAGGAGGTTGCCACGTCACTGCCCACGCTGACCACCTGGCAATTCCCGTTAAAGGCAAATATCCAAACACGTTTATGGATATTCCACTTTCTTACATGGTCACGCTTAGAAACTAGACTTGTAATAAGTCCCAACAAAACTGTAGTAATACTCTTTACAAGGAAACATAGGATCCCTAAAGTCTAATCGTAAAGGGTGTGACGATTCCTTTGAAAAGAAATGTCAAATATGTAGAACTCATATTAGATAGGAAGCTTAGGTGGAAACAAATATAGATGAAAGAGTTAAGAAGGTCAACGTTGGATTGTACACATGAAAGTAAGCGGTCGGAATCAAATAGAGGTTTACCATTCCTCGTATTACACATTGGCTTTACACTTCGTAGTTACGCCTATACTATAATATGGAATACTTGTATGGTGGCCATCAACTCAAAATGTTAGTCACCTAAAACTATGAGTAAGCTCCAAAGAACAGCGTTTTTATGCATCTCCGGAGCTCTAAGGACCACCCAAAAAAAAAAAGCGCTAGAGGTACTAACCAATTTTCCTGCAGTAAATGTGGCAGAAAAACACGTGGCCGCTGCTTCGGCGCTTTGGCCACGCTTCTACGATTCACACTCTGGGTAGCTATGATCTAGAGATCGACTACTCTGCCTCTAAACCCACCTTCGACAGGCTCTTTAAAACGAAAATCGGGTCAAGGAGAGAGTAGCAAAGACCAAGACTATGGTGAAGGGGGGAACTAAATTTCTACACGGATAGATCCAAGCATCGGCTATGGATTTTTGTCTAAGGAACTACGATTAAAGTGATCCTTCCGAATTCCGGATCACTCTAGCATTTATCAGGCAGATGTTCTAGCGATAAAGCACGTGACTATGTACATAACTTAATACACATGCCGTAACGCAGACTACGTTAGGTATGCTAACATCGAAGGTTGCACAGGAATGCCGGGTAGCTCTAAACGATATGAGCACCGTCTTCAAGGTCAACCTCATATAGGTTCCGGGAGACATAGAGATATTGAAGGAAATTATAGGGCCGCTTAGCCTCTCAATAGAGGAGATTTTGATGGTTATGCCCAGTGTAATAGGTCATTGGCTATGTAGTAGGCACGCTTCGATCAGGAATATAGCAAAAGTTACAGATATTAGACGGGGAGGGGGAAGAGGGGGCGGAGGATTATGTATGTGTGTGTGTTTAAAGAGATCACATATTTCACAGTCCGTTTTCTTTATTGTCAGCCGCTCGAACAGACTAAAATCCAGGCTGTCCGATCAAAAACCATACACCTGGCAACCCTGACTATATTCCGATAGCTAGAAGAGATTGACTGTATGCTGTCGAAGAGAGCACATATCGAGCAAGGCGTTACCGACCCTAGGGCTTTGCTCACAGGGAAAGGAAAGGAAAGTTACCAGCTCAGCCACAACTTCCGTGGTCTGATAATCGCGCTTCTGACTTTCACCCCAACTCCATCCTCAATGGAAGTATAAACGATTAACTTCTGACCGCAATATTTAATTTCATGCAGTCACATATCGAATAGTACCTACTCTAATACAATTTCTCACTTCTTCTGTCCCGCAGCCATTTGTGTGGAGAGCTATTATTACATTTTACGACTAACTTCGTCTATTAATTCCTTTGGCATTTATTCATACCACTTTTGATATTAGAAATACATATATACAGACATGTGGGGATGAATGGAATACATATATTGCATAAAGATTAGGAATGCTCAGAATTTTTAAAAGAAAACTACTTTGAAGCAGATACTTACATAATTTTGCATTCCTTTATTCATGGATGCCTTAAAAAATGTCCATTGTCCTGTAGAATATTTTCTAACTCGAGTAATATTGCTCAAAATTCGACCAAATTATTGGCTCCAAACCACTATCTATTGAATCTGAGTTGCAACTGACCTCCCATAATCTCGCTTCCCGAAACCCAAATTGTCCGAATACGCAGATTTGCACTCATTTAATAAATACTCACACTCCGTGCATTCATATGTACGTATGTAGTATGTATGTATGTACATGGATAACACAACCGCCGGGCATAATAAATGTTCCAATATGCCAACCCGGAAAATTCAAGACACAAGTTTCGAAGGATATTTGTATGCGGTGTGTGCGGTTGCGAATCCTGCAGTTATGCGCTGGCTGAACGCAATGCTTCATCAAAGGTATGCGCAAAAGATAGATATGTATATGGATGTATGTATGCATGTATGTATGCATGTACATTGGATAGCCTGGTGGCCTGAGTGACTGGTTGATGGGCAGAAACTATTATAACTAGCTGCCAGCTGCAGCAATGATGTTTACTAATAAACTCTTTGCAATATTAGATTAAAAGTAAAAATTTTCTGAACCATTTCTATGAAGTGGTTAGACTTCAAAATGGCAGAGGGGTATAGAAATGTGGTAGGTTAATGAGTTTTATTGAACGTTACAGCAATAAAACGGTATGGAAAAGAGGAGGAAAGGAAATGAGAATTTCAAGCTATTTGATTATTGGATGATGTGCTTAACGTTAATTTTGCTGGGCACTAGTAGGAGTTTGGGTTTGTGTTTGAACAGCTTTGCAAAAAGTTTCTTGTTCGAATTGTAGTTAATTATGCAAAATATTAAAGCAAATAATGCTTTAGGGTGCAATCTGACAATATCTGCATTTTAAACGGCACATTTCCTTTCATTTGGGATTTTATTGGTTTCAAAGTTAAAACTAGATTTTTTAGTTTGAGTAATTTTTACTGAGTGTAATGGGGGGGTATGATGTTTGCTCCGATGCGAGGACAGTTACAACGGAAGTAACTAATGTGCGAGATGCGGCAACCAATCCGTGTGTAGCCCTAGGTCACCGTAGAAAGCGAGGGAGTTTTGGTGGCGCCACTCCGACTTATGTTATGTTATGAGTTATGGTTGCAAACAGCTTGCCATATAAATGTGTTCTTAATACATTGCCCTAGTTACTGGTTGGGCGCTGGGTTTGGTATCCTCGGATGAAACTGCCTTCCTCTGTTGATGACCACAGTAAAATAAAATGCGAAAACAACTCAAATTGAACAGGTTGCAACAAAAGCTATACACAAATACGGAAATTTTTAAACGTCGATTTTGGCCGTAATTTTCAACCAATTTTGAAACCATGAATACTCTCATCTACAGAATACCTTTCCAATGGTGTTCTCGGGTTTGAAATCGGTTTGGTAGAATCGCTAAACGAAGGGTGACAAAATTTATGCTAGCGATTAATAATATACCGATTTTTGCAATAAATCGATTCTAAACTCCTTTCGTTTGACACCCACATAATATCTTATTTGACCTATTAATTAACTGATTTAACTATTGAACAAGGTGGCAACTTTATTCCAAAAATATCCTATATGTTAATCCAAGTCATAACCTCCATAATCCATATGTTAAATTGTATTGAAACATGTCTAGCCGTTTTAGCGTGAAAGAGTGACAAACATACACACTCACTCACTAAAAAACCTTCCCATTACAAAACCAAGTATGTAGACTAGGAATGTTAATCCCGGGATCCCGGTTCCAAAAAACCTGGGCTTCTTGAAAAATAATCCCGGGATTTTCGGGATTTGTAATTTGCACTGATGGTAATAATAGAAATTCCTTTTCTTGACCAATAATAGCTATATTTATTTTTTTATTTAATAATTAGTATTTTTTTTTATAAATGTGTAGCTCATTATACATATAACTCCGCGCGATAGTAAATTTTACACACAAAAATCAATATATTCGCGAAATCATAGGCCAAATATAGAAAAATTCCGTTTTTAGTTTTTCACTCTGCCGTCAGTATTTCAAAAATGATTCAGAGAAATGTGCTTCGAGAAGAATTATGGGCATCAAATTAAAGAGGAAATCCTGTAGGATTTAAACAGATTCAAGTTTTTGGCGCAGAAGGGCTGGTAAATATTGAAAATGTCCTTTTAAAATTTTATCCTTGAAATTTCGCAATATTTGTTTATGAAAAAATTATATGTTAAGGACTTATTTAAACACGATAACTTCCTTAAATTTTGTTTTTCTAACTCTATAGGTTTAAAAATTACCTATACGTCGTTGTGAATCCAAAAAATTTAGATTTTTTTAATTCTTAAGAAATTTCCTCTTTGATTTGGTACCCATATTTTTATTCTACATGCAATGAATCTTTTGAATAATTTTTGGAATTAATCATATCTTTGAAATTACAAAGTCCTTGAAAATAAATTCTGACGTCAGAGAGAAAAAATAAAAACGCCACTTTAAACAAAAAAAGTAGGTTGCAAACCCATTTATTTATTATTTATTTTTTCGTAGGAGAGCTTCTCAAACAATATGGAAGGAATTTTTTCGAATTAAGTTGTTGAAAAGTAATGCATATATAAATCGCGGGACTAAATCCGGGATCCCGGGATTGTGATAACGACATTTTGAAAATCCCGAGATCAGAAAAAGCTGAAAAATTAACATCCCTAATGTACACTGGTGATAATAAACAGAAAAGATTACTTCTAAGACCGGATGTTGTTAAAGGGACTATAATGCACACATATGATGTATCCTATAAGTAAAGTAAGAAATACAAATATTTGACACATTATTATTAAAAATTCAGTAGCTTTCTCGTGGTAAATTGATAAGATCGTAATGACCCTAAATTCCTTTCTGTACGGCTCATACTTCAATAAAGAATTAAATCTAGTATGTACATAGATTTGTGTTTCATGTATTCCTAGGAAATNATTGTAAAAGGGACTATAATGAACACATATGATGTATCCTATAAGTAAAGTAAGAAATACAAATATTTGACACATATGTATGTATTTATGTTCATTATAATTAAACATGCAGTAGCTTTCTCGTGGTAAATTGATAAGATCGTAATGACCCTAAATTCCTTTCTGTACGGCTCATACTTCAATAAAGAATTAAATCTAGTATGTACATAGATTTGTGTTTCATGTATTCCTAGGAAATTCATATGAGTTTGCCAGATGTTGCGATCGGACTGAAGATGACCAACGTATATTCCAAAAAAGGCTAGACATTTTTTTTTTTGGTAAATCAGTATTAGGAGTATAACATAAGCTCTTTTTACAATTCCACGCGTCCTCCATATATGTATGTATGTATGTATATGAATGCTAATCTTGAGCTAATCTAGAGCAATTTGACACCCTAGTGTGAGTAATAAGTAAGCTGATGATGGTTTTATTGGAGAAAATTGTTTTATTTTAAATCAATAGCAAAGAAAAAGGGGCTGAAAAAATTTACAAAGCAGCTAATCACAACCACATCCACAAATCTACTCATATGATATACATGGCAGATTTCCAAAGACAAACACTGATAAGCGCTGATCGAACACATGCAAATGACCACAAATGTGCATCCAATGCCTAACCATACTGCATCTCAAGGATTAGTCGAACAAATTGGCAAGAGAAGAAAGCCAAAAAACAACTGAAAAGCCGACAAAATTCACTGGTAATTTACGCATATATGAAGCGTGTGAAGAAATCGGAAATGCAGTAGCATTCTGGTGACGACTTTAGTGACTAAAGTACTTCGCTAGAAATGCATTCATTCCTTCTATAGTTTTCGGTTGAGTGGGCGTGCCATGTGGCAGATAATGAGTGGTGGTGGCATGAGTAAATATGTACCTTTGAATGTGGGCGTGTCGCTCGTTTGCCACCTTTTGGACACACATAACTATGGAAATTGCCTACACGAAATAGACATGTGTGCATGTGAGCCACTTGAATTACATAAAAATTGTACACCGCAGACAATGAGACTCCTTGACCAGCAAAAATAGCAAACAAATAAGGCATTGAACGTGAAAGTAATAGAA
>NW_016158154.1:18074-31563 GCF_001687245.7 Rhagoletis zephyria
CATCTTTCTCTTTGACACCATGTCTGAAATCCCACGTGATCTGTCAAATACTAATGCATGAAAATCCTAACCTCAAAAAAATCACCCGTTACTTAGATTCTCCGAAAGCCAAGCTTGTCCGATTATTGGTTGAATACACTGTGTGTATACATTTACTATAGGTATGTAAGTCGTCGGCGATATGCGAAATGCAAAAAGTCAAAATCAAATACTAAGACGGGGAATTTCTTTGGGATTTTGCATACAAATGCCGATAAGTAAGCATGTATGGTGGCTTGGTTTCTACACTGAGAAAGAAACAAACCATATTGTGGTTGTTTCAAAAAAGCCAAACTGTAATATGTCGCTGATTGGTATTTGGTTTACTTTAAACCTATATTTTTGTTCTATAGAAGTACTATAGTATTAATAGTAGTAGTATTTTTGAAATAATAAATACATATCGCTACCTAAAGGTGAAAAAGTGCTAAGTCCACTTTTTTCCAAAATTTAGTTTTTGATGCAGAATGACAGATAATGCGAAACTACATCGATTTTTCGTCTCTCCTAAAAAATAAAAAAAAATGGACTTGGCACCTTTTCACGTTTAGGTAACGATATGTATGTACATATACCAGCCGAGCAGGGTGGTGACTCAGTTACTTAAACTTTCGATTATCCTACGAAATTAAAATAAGTTCTCAACGATTTTTGTATTTCTCTCAAAGTTCTGATTTGAAATTGCTGATCGGCACAACAACCCTACTTTGAGAACAGTTGCTATGTAGTGCTTATCATAACTATAAGACACCCAAATTTGATTAGTCTTTTATTATTTAATTTTAATCATTATTTAATATAGTTCATCATTCAACTTTGCACAAAGATTAAAAAAAAGTTCACAAAGTTTCATGCAAATTTTAAACTTTTTATTCAGAATTTTCAGAAAAATGTTGGGTATGTTGTTTTAAAGTCCATTCAATTAGACTATAATAAACTTCAATTTCAGAAAATTTCGAGTAAAAATCTTATAATTTTTATTTTGTATTTTTTTTTAAATATTTTATTGAAATTGGTGTATGGTTTTTGTGGTAGAATGTTGTAATAAGAATGAAAATAAAAGCAATAGTCAAATCTTGTCAATTTGTGGGTGTCATATAGTTATGATAAGCGCTATATATATTTTCTCTTAAATAAATACGTATTATACGCTTATCAGTCAAAAAGAGGAAAGCTATGTACAATGTACATATATTGTGCATATGTATATATGTATATAAATTATAAAACCATATGCATGCATGGTTGTGTAGTTAGCGTACTTACTCTAAGCAATATATAAATAAACAAACCATCGCGAATCTCATCTCAGTTTTCATTAATCACCCACTCACTGATCACTGGCCGCAACCTGCTTTATTTGCCAATCAAGCGAAATTAAAAAATAAATCAATATTCGACGAGACAATGGAAATGACTAAATTTGTTGTACTTTTATGTTTTACAAGCGTGTTTGCTGATTCATTAATCGCATCGAATGATGGTGTGTCACCTAACAATATAAAGCTATTGAATTTTTTTTTGAAATATATATTTGTTATTGTAAAATTTGCAGAATGCAATAGCGATAATTATCCCTTCACTAAAATTGGCAACAAGTATTACTTAGTAAATACAGGCATGAAGGTACATATGCATAAACATTTGTTGACACCTAACTAAAAATTATTTAAACTGTTCAAAAAATATGTAAAAATAATATTTTCAGATGAATTGGTTTGAAGCGGCACATGTTTGTCGCACATATGACAGTGATCTAGCTACAATCGAATCTGAGGCGGAAATGAATGCCTTAGCATTCCATTTAACTACAAATGGTCAGTTGGGCAAGTATTTCTGGACAAGCGGCAGCGATTTGGCAGTGGAGGGTAAATTTATGTCGCTCAGCAATGGACGCCCCATGACCTACACGAAATGGTCGGGTGGACAACCGGATAATGCGGGCAATAATGAGGATTGCGTACATCTCTGGAATGTTAACAATTTACTCCATATGAACGATTATCCATGCACTGGAGAGGGTTATCCTATTTGTGAGCGGCGAAAACCGTCAAAGTGTTGTGATGTTGAGAATTGTATTAATATTGTGCCAAAATGTGCATTGAGTAAACTTCTACAAACCTATTTGCAAACTGCCAGCATATTTAACTGTGTGGGGTAGACTAAATATTTATAAAGAATTTATTACTTAGTGCTTGTAGTTTGTTTACACTTTTGAATAGCATACATACCGTCGACCATTATAAATTACATACGGCGACTTTTGGGAAATCGTGTTGAAGTTTTTAATTAAATTTCTCAAAAACGCGATTATAGATTTTCCTCCAAAGTCTCACAAAATGTTACTATTTAGTTCACGATTTTTTTGGAACTAATTTGTGGTTATTGTTTACTATCTTTTTTTGAGTTTATTAAGGAATTTCTTTAGTAGAATTTTTGTTGTTCAAAATTTTAATCAATATTTCGAAAACTAACGGAGATATCCAAAAACGGAAATTCGCAACGTTTTTCGTGATGGCTTTTTTTGTTACCTTTTACCTTTTCAAATGTTACCTTTATATTTCTATCCTGTCGGAAACATAAGCAATAAATAATAATGATAAAAATATAAATAGTTTGTACTTGTACAAAAAGCCTATCAATCACAACTTCACCTTTAAAAAAAATTCAACAATTTTAAACACAATTTTGAGTAAAATCACTATTTATGGTTGAACGAAAGTCTTATTTTTGTAACGATTTTATGATATACTGCAGAATATTTTTTATTTACTATTTTTGTGTTCAATATAACGAATATTCCTTTTCACTACCGACTAATTTTGATGTTGAAACTCAGAATGCACTGGTTTACCAAAGAACTAGTGTCATTTCTTATCACTTATCCACAATCGAACTGAACAAATCTTAAGAACAAATGAATGTGCGGTACGTGTCACAAACAGTCACCCAACAAAAACAGACACTCACATTTTCTTCTCTGTTAGCAGTTCGTTGAAAGGAAATTGTGTCAACACTTTGTCAAAGGTACGAAGTAATTAATCAACAATTTTATGGGTGTCCCAACGATTCAGAAGGGCAGGACTGAAGAGCTGAGGTTCTAAAGACCAAATGGTAGCCAACAGGTTCGTGTGTGACTAAAATATTTAATCATTACCACAACTGATGTGTGGCTGCATGCAGCAGCGAGCATCAAGAACGGATTGTAATATTGTTGTGATTCTTTTTCCGTTTACAACGCACTAACTTGTACGGCTTAATGATTATAGCCAAGCATTGGACATTACTCATTGATAAAAACGGAAATTCACACGAATTCCGCACGACCAAGTGCAACAGCCAACAACAACAGCTGCAAGAGCCATTGCTATGTTGCAGTTACTTTTATTGGTTTTGTCAGCAGCATGCAGTGACATGCAACAGAATTATCATCACATTTATCACGTGTCAATGAGTTTGTCGGACAACACCACAACGACAGCAGCAGCAGCATCTGCAGCAGCATCAGCAACTGTAACAACAGCAATAAATGTAACTACCGTTGCGTTGGCTGCTCAACGGCAGCAATCGGCAGCAGCCGCAACGCAGACACCTCCTGTATTAGCTAGAACAGCATCAGGCATCGTTCTGCTTACTTACACACATTCTCTGCCACTTGTTAGCAATTAATTAAATATAGCGGACAACAATTTTGCGAATGCAGCAACATTTATTTTTCGGCATACATACTTACTACATTGCCGCCAGCAGCTACAACCGGGCAACTAAGCGGCAGTGCACTTTTAATTATGGCAACATTAGTTATGTTACTGCCAAAATGCAACATAAACAGAAAAAAAAGAAAAAAAAACAAAGCAAAGCAGGTAGCGAGTTTGTTGACAGCAAAGGAGTAGCTGCTGATAATTTGTGGCGGCATTTGCATAATAATCCTTTTGCCACCAGTGTTGCTTGCCGTTCTCCTCATTGTCGATTTGTGGCGCTGCAGGCCATCACCTCAACACAAACAGATGTTTGTGTGAATGTATCATCCAGCAAATGGGTTGGCAGGGTGGCAGGTTGTTAATGCCACATTTAGTGTCATTAAATGGTTGGGCCATACATAAAATGTGGTATTTAAGTGATTTTTGTGATCCAGCCTCTAAATTATGGCTTGAAGGGAAACAGTTTCATGGAATGAGTAACTATGCGGCTATGAAATATGTACATATGTATGTGCCTTTGGAAGTTCAATTTCGTATACAAAGTTTACGTTAGAGCTATAGAGAAAACATTCCTTAGAATGGCGAATACTTAGTGTCAGTTTTTCAGTGCCAGTTTAAACTTGAATATCGTACACTGCTTTTAATTAATTTTAAACCAGCTAGCTCGAGCGTGTAACTTAGTCTGAATAAGATTTAACTATACGCCGAATAACTGGTCCTTTGACAGTCCTCTTTTTTATCGCAGTGAGGGAAGAAGATAGTGACATTTATAGCCGAGCTTTTTTGAATAAAATAAAAAGAAATGTTAAATTAGTTTTCAGCGAAAGCAAGGCACAACATAGTGTGAAAAAATACACCAACAAAAAGCCGCCATAGAAATGTAAATAGGTCCATTAAAATGTCGAATTCTTTTTATCATGATGCTTGACTAAAATTTAGGATACAAGTTTGTGTTCATGCCATAGTAAGGAAGATTCTGACAACAATTTTCGAAGTCCTGCCAAGCCCTCTGGCAATCTCCAGCACGGTTAAACGCACAACGAAACAACTTTTTCCTCTTCACTCGCTGGTGGCAACAATGATTCGGTTCGATGGTGAATCTCTCCTTCAAACTGTATAGCTCTTGGCAATTTGAAAATGGCTGAGTACCGTTGTTCCACAGAAATCCAATATATATAGACTTATTTCAGACGAAATACCTTTAAATGTCTTATGAGGAAGCGATATGGTTCTAATGATTGATTTAACGGTGATCATTTGAAATTGACCGCTAGACAACTCAATCCTGGTGTCTCCGAATGAAGCTTTAACCCACTGTAACATTGGAAAATCACGTCCGTTAGGCCAATAGGAACACACGGTAGTTCAACATACTTAGTGGTACAGCACGTCGATGTAGTCGGACAGTTACGACACTTAATTTTTTGTTTTTAACAACAACTCGACCCCAGCGCCACCCGGCGGCTCCTTTTTGCAATAGTACTACTACATATTTCGAATATAAAATCGAATAACAAATACGATTCTTACTAATAACTCGACTCCAGCGCCATCTGGTGGATGAAACTGTGAATATAGACTATCCAAAGGAACACTCTCTCATATATGTATGTATATCCATACCAATTTCTAGTACTCTACGATGAACACTTCGACAGATATCCAGCATGAAAAATTCGGTTTATGTGAGAGGCGTTGTGCCCCCTTTTTCAACACCCAACATTTTTCTCCATGAGAACATGATTAATTTCATATGCCTCAATACCAAGTTTCAGTACTCTACCATGAACACTTCTTGAGATATGTAGTATGAAAAATTAGGTTTTTATGGGAGGTGCCACTCCCCCTTCACTTAGCGATATGCAATATACTTTACGACCTATTCCTACCTACCAAATATACTAAAAAATTTCATACAAATCGGTCGAGCCGTTTCGGAGTTGTTCAACCACAAACACCGTGATACGAGTTTTGTATATATTTGACAACAATACGTTGTG
Organism: Rhagoletis zephyria; assembly: GCF_001687245.7. Taxonomy (NCBI): domain Eukaryota; kingdom Metazoa; phylum Arthropoda; class Insecta; order Diptera; family Tephritidae; genus Rhagoletis; species Rhagoletis zephyria. The sequence goes on from NW_016158154.1 coordinate 23,815, forward strand.
TGTGGAGCTATGTTTTCTTGATCTTAATCCTAATCTTAATCTTAGGCTTTATCTTTATCTAAGTCTTAATCTTTATCTTAATTTTAATTTTGATCTTAATGTTAATTTTATTCTTAATCTTTATCTAAACCTTAATTTTCATATTTATCTTAATTTTACTTTTATCTTAATATTAATCCTAATCTTATTCTTAATCTTCTAATCTTAATTCTAAGCAATAAAAATAAAATAATTTTAAAATAATAAAAATAAGTTGTGTGTGGATCCGATTACCTTAATCCCAATCCTTATCTTAATCCTAATTTCCATCTTAGCCATAATCTTAAAATTAGTCTTAATCCTAATCTTGTTCTTAATTTTGATCTTAGTCTTAATTTTTATCTTAGTGTTAATGTTAACCTTAATCCTAATCTTAATTCTAATTTAAATCTTAATCTTCATCTTCATCGCAATTTTAACCTTAATCTTAATCGTCCTCTTCATCTTAATATTAATCTTTCTATTTATCACTATCTTAATCACAATATTAATTTTAATGTTATTCTTAATCTTAATCCAAATTTTAATCTTAATCTAAATTTAAATTTTCATTTTGATCTTCTTAATTTTAAAATTTTAAACTTTGTCTAAATCTTTTTATTAAATTGTCAGACCTTTTACTCGATTTGTTTAAATAAATTTAAATGAGAGGTACGAAATTTGTACCATAAACTTTAACAAAAAAGGATCATCATGGGAAAGTGCTTAAACTAAACTAAACTAAAACATTTTCGGGTTTGAAAATTTGGCTCGAAGCAACTCACACACACAATATATTCCTGTTTATCAACGCTGTTTTGTTTTATACGAAGTTTTTAATCCTACACAATGTGAGTTACAATTTTAATAATTTCTTACGAATATTTCATTCTTTACAAATTACACTGCCATTACTTTTTGCTTAAGTACTTTGCAGATTCAGATTTGCTTAAAATATAATTTATATGTCATTTCCTCTGCGGCAAATCCGTTGCTGCAAATCATCCTTTAAATATAGCAAAGTATGTATCCTTCGTTGAATTCGCCACAATTTGCGGTAATTATTATGTATTGCCTGGATAATTTTAACACCTCAACGTCATCTGCAAATAACATCAATACGAGCCACATCCCACTTTTCACGCGCCAGCATAAACGCCTTCTCTGACACAAGAAAAAAAAAAATATTGAAATAAAACGAAGAAGACGCAGAGCTCAGCAAAGCCCTCAATAAGTAGAGTAGTGTACTCAGAGTGGTGTAACAACAATAAAATGAAGATACAACAATAAAAGATTTCGACATTTGCGCGCCCTGCAGAAAGCATATCGCCGCATAAAAATCACATCAAGCATGCAGCTTCTTAGAAAGCTTTCAACACCTCAATTCGGTGGCGGTAGCCTTACACACCAGCAGCGGGCAGGGAAGAGGTAGACGCGCGCGCGCGCGAAGTCCTGTGTGATTACTGCCGCCACAAATGGGTACCTTTGGCCAATGGCCACAGCGGCAGCAATAACAAAATGATAAGTATTATTGCAACACCTAGCCGGGCTAAGACTTTCGGCAGCAGTAGCCAATGCATTCACCGCTGCCGCTGCCGCCAAGAACAACAACAACAGCTAAAGAGCATCGGTGGCAGTAATAATGCCGCAAGCCACTTATTTTCGCACCTCGACAAAATTTTTTCGCACTTCATAGCTTCTAATTTGGCGTTTGGTTGGTGTGTTGCGCGCATGCGTGTGCGCGTGCGTGCATTGCTACGCTTCGTCATGCTGTTGCTGTTGCTGTTAGCGGCATTCTTGTTCTTTGCGCGTGTAGAGTTACCTCCTCCTCACGTTGCTGCTGAGTCGTGTTATTTTGACCATTCAACCGTTATCTCAGCAGATGCATCAGTAAATTTTGATGCTTTTGTTGCCCTTTTTATTGCGACTCGCTGAGGTGTCGATTGTTGCTGCTGCTGCTGCTGCCAATACGCATCTTCAATGGCATAGCAGCAATAAAAATGTGAAATGGCAGCACCGATTTTCATGGTGACTTAGCAGCTACAGTTGATGGTACCGCAGCGTTGAGAAATGCGAGTTATAGTTACATACGTATGTATGTACATTAGAGCGTACCAGAAACAAAAAAGTTCGCGGTACACCCCTGAGTCTTAAGTACTTAGATATTTTTGCAATGCAATCCCGTTTTTTTTTTTTTGGCTTCGGAATTTGCAGTCGGGTCTTACGTGTGCTTTTTAAGCTTTTTCCTCTCTTTCGCGAAATGAAGACTGTAATTTGTGGTATTTACATTTTAAATGAAGAATATTTCTAAATAAAATGCACTTATGTAGATAATAAATAAATATTTAAAGACTTCATAATTAAAAAAAAATAATAAAATAAATTTCATCAAATTTATATTTAGCTTCTCAGCAACTTTCCGTAGGTTTATCAGGGTTAAACTGTGATATATCGACGTTCTTGTCCCGAGGAGGCAATTATTTGCTCTAAAGATCATTATTCTCAAGTGCTCTGTTCTAGTACTTAGCCACCAGATCTTAGTTCGTACCACCTCGACGAACCACCCTAATATCAGTAAATTAAAGCTCGCCGAAAATCATTAAACATATGCTAAGAAAGTTTTTTGATTACTCCAGTAGATTTACATATGTTTAAAACAAAAATTTTGCCTATTGTACATGGGTTTCAACGAAAAGTTTAAAAAGACCACTTCTACGTTCGGCAAACCAAAAAAAAAAAAAATTGGTTTCGAATTTGCCTAGCAAAAATATAGTCGACTCAGGTGTCTACAACAGAGTTGGCCAGTTAAAGCTTTTAATTTGTGGCAGCCGTATGCAAATTGTACAGAAAGCTTTTAAATGCTTTGGCACGCGTGCCTATGAAATGGCCAACATTGGTCTACAGCGACCTTTTTTTTTTGGTTGCTTGTAAGGTGTTACAGTCTAATGTACATACTTACATACAAATACAGCCATACTATAATGAAGTGCTTCTTCAAACCATATTCAAGCAATTATCGCCAAGCTTATAAATTACCGTTATTATGTATTACATAGTCGTACAACTTTGAAGTTTAAGTGGAATGAAATTGAAAAGCCGAAAATGGAATATAAAAATAAAAAAACAAAAATCCTTAAATTTATAGCAAACTTATAAAAAATATAATAAAGAAGTACAACCATCGAAATTAAATTTTTTATTGCGAATATCCAATACTTTGCGCGCCACTGCGTATCTTTTCATCATCCCCAATTCACGCCCCATTTCGCACCCCAAATGAAAGTGGTTTGTCCAACATTTCATTATCCATTTTAAACAGGTATTGCGATATGTAAAAAAGTGTGCTAAAAGTATAAATTAAACTGTCGTGTAATGGTGTTAAGTAGCATGTGACATGTTGCTGCAACATGTCTTATGCAACATCTACATGTATCTAAATATTACGTGTATACCTTAACACGTTTGATACTGAGCTACTTGACGATCGGAACACCCATAAAATCGTTAACAAATGTACTGTCTTATTGCGACCCTTATCACAATTTTTCAATCATGCTTCCTCTTTTGCCAACTCACTTCTACTCTCCCCTCAGCCCTTCCTGTTAACTTCAATATGTACTTCTCCAAGCGCCAGATTTCACTTTCATGATAGCGCCGCCGTCTGTCTACCATTTCGTGTTTAGCTGTTGTCACACGTCCATTTTCTGGTCATACGTGTTGACCTATTAAATCACGTTCACACTATGTTGACCGATATTTTTTATACAAGTGAGTGACAAACAAAGTTGCACACACACACTCAACCAAAATGCATTAAAGAAATGAGTAATAAGCGCTTGAAAGTGCGCATTCTCGTGCGTACTTATGTATGTGTGATTTAATCGTATTTGGAAATGTGATTTGACTTTGTAATTATGAAAGAGATTTGGAGTTTCCTTTTGGCTTTCTCTCTTTTACTTGACTTGGCAATAAAAATCCAAATTAATTGATTACTGTCGAATAATTGAAATACGATCGGCTGCTTGGATATTATCGGAAATTTATAAGATCAGTACACTTAGTGGTTGTTTATAAACATTATTTTTCTTCAGCGGTTTAATTTTTGTTTGTCTTATTGCAACATATCACGCCAGCGGTTTCTTCTTCTTGTTCAATAGCGCATTTAAGAAAATTCAAATGAGGCCTAGTTCCTCTACATCTGTAAACAGGGGATTTTCTCCTTTCTCTACCATCACTAGCGCTTATCGCATCGCATACGTTCAGGCCTAACACATTGATATTCACTCATACTACAAGGTCTAGGAAAGCTAGGTGGTCTCTCGCCAGAAGCACACTTAGCAATAGTTTCCTAAATGTTTCATTGTGATGCCCCTGAATACTACTTTGGAAATGGTTACACGCTAAGTGCTCATAATGAAGTTCGGCGGGCAGCTGTTATCTACCCCAGAGAGATCCTCAAGACTTTCGGTTCATTGTAGTACAAGGCGAAATGTGTAAACCTTAGCCGCAAAAAAGTATACAGGTATCAAAATAAAAAATTGGACCACTGATCGCTGAAATCATGCCACCTTGTCATCAATGAGGATCCTTAATATTGCCACATCTATATATATAATACGCGAAGGGATTTTTTGTCCAGGACAAAAGATCAGTACCGTTCAACCGATTTACAAAAATGAGATGTCAAATTAAAGCACTTGGTCGGTAGATGTGCAAACTGGTTTTAGTTTTCCAAAACCAAATGCCACCTGTTCAAGAATTACATTCAAGTTATTTAATAATAAATGCCCTCAGATCCGCACCATTCGTTAGATTTTCAAAAGTTTTTAAAAGGTTTTAAGGTGCAGATGTTCAATAAGGTTTTACTTTTTCGAAAAGAGTTGCCACCAGTTAGGAAATTAGGCTCAAATTATTTAAAAAGTTAAATCAATTGTTACAATATGGGTATCAACCGAAATGTTTTTGAAACGGCTTTATATCTTAACTACGTGTAGGGGGGTTGCCATATATTTAAAAAATGTAATTAAATTTTATTTAAAGGAATTTGATAAGTGAATAAGGTATCACTATATGGATGTCAGACAAATATTTGAGAAGTGGAATAAATTATTTTATACCCAAAGTCTATGATGTATTAAAAATGGGTGTCAAATGAAAGCGCTTTAAGAAATATTAAGTTTTACAATTTAGAATATTTTTGATGTGTTTGAGGGTTTTCCCAGTTTAAAAGGTTAAATTAAAATTATTTAGTAAATTAAATGAATTAATAAACGATGGGTATAAATGGAAATGGCTTTAAAATAATTAATTTCAGAACTATATTTAGGTGGGTTGCCACATGTTTAAAAAATAAATTTCAACTTATTTAAAAATATTTAAGGAAATTATGGTTGGAAAAAAACTTTTAAGCGGATTGCCGCTTAAAAAATGAAATTCAACTTAATTCATCAGTGAAATATGTATAGTAATGCCAGACGATAAAAAGATTTTAGTTTGAAAATACGTTTAAAGGAGTAGCCACCTGTTTGAAAAGTCGAATTTGTTTTATTTATACACAAGCTACATAAATGAATTATCGAAATATTAGTGTCAAACGAAAGAGTTTTAAGAAAACTGAGGCTGATAATATTTTAATAAGGGTTGCTATATATTTTTTTGAAGGTCATCACATCTGCAACTTTATTTCGTTTTTCCAAAATGGGAAGTCAAATTAAAGAACTCGGATTCTACATAGGTGTACAATAACGTTTTATTTTTTGAAGTTACAACTTTTTAGCAGTACAGAGATTTGAAATTTGATGAAATGAAAATCGACACCATGCAAGACCTCTCATCACTCAGAAATTATTTAGATTCGTAAATTGTCGCTTAGATAGCCTAAGAGCTTCCTTAGATGACCGCCCTCGGCCACAAGGACTTTGTAAACTCGCCTGCTGAGGTTCTCGCACAGAGTTATATTAGCCGACTTAAATAGGGTCTGTTTGTCCTAAGGAAGCACCTGGAAGGATGAATGCCTCATCAAATCGCCAAACATGAATTATCTTGACTGTAACTATTCCCTCACTAAACTGGGATGATGATCATCTTATAACCGAGTGCGGCGTGAAATCCAGGCTTAATAACAAAATTTCTGCCATATTTTGGATTAATAGACACGCATTAAATCCATGAAGTGTACCTAAGTATATAATAAATCAGTAATCTAAGGACGTAGTGCTCTATCGCTTACAATAATAAAAATATTAACAAAATTATTATAATCCCAGTTTAATACTTTATCTTCCAAACGCTTCTCGTATTTTCTACTCATTCAATATATATATGTATGTATATAAGTAAATATGTATAAAATCATAATTCCAGCTGCGTGTGATTTGAGCTAAGATCTCCGTCCAGTTCACCACGACAAAGCAGCTGCATTCGCTGCTCTCCCTTTACTTACTTGCAACAATTGTCACCCTTTCGCTCGTTTTACACTTTTTCGAATATTAAAATTAACCCAACTTCCAACAATAACAACTAATCTACATCAGCAAAGCATGCCGGTGGTAGCAAATAGAAAGATAGTTAAATTTGCGGCAGGGAAATCTTAAATTTCAAATGCCTGCGCACAGACGTTCACTTCCCTCTGGTACAAATGCAGCCACCTCTGCCGACATGCCTGTGCAGACACATTACTACTATCGGAATTACAAATGCAACAATTAACAACCCCTTACATTTCTATTCAAAAATTCATAACGCGGCGTAGCCCAACACGGCCCAGAATGGCAGGTGTTACCAAGGCATACAAAGTCGTCGTCACACTTTTCAAGGTTGTCGCGTAGGAATAAAAAATTAGAAACCAGTTATGAGTGGTGCGGAGGGCATGAAGCGATTTATATAAAAATTTAGTTTTTTCATTTTTTTTTTTATTGCCCGTCGTTGACGCTGGCGTTACACGCGTGTCAAATGCAATCAAACCATCTGCATAACTACATATGTACATAGTACCGTAATATTGAAAATTATAATATTCGCGTGGAATATTGTTTCGCTTTTTATATGGATGGTAGGAAAATGTGTATTTAGAGGTAAACATCTTGAAGTGCGCTTGCCACATGGTAACGGTAATATGTAATTATAGGTTACAGTGGTACCGGTAGTAGCAGATTTTTGCTTTGTATGAATAGTTTGCACCTTTCAGATGAAGTTGCCGTTATCGTAGATTTCTTGATTATGCTTGAAGAATGCTAAGAGAGTGTTAACTGTACTTATTGAATAATGAATCACAGCAGGAGATTTAGTAGTTGTGATAAGAAAAGTGTTATTGTGTGTTTGAATATTTGGCGTGTGCATTGGTTGGTGGATGATATTTAGTGAGGAGATTTAAGTGAGGGAGTGGGATAAATGACCGTTGTTAATATATTTGTCTACACTAGGCGACAAATGAAAGTGTACAAATTGTTCTAATATAATATTCACAATTATTTTAATGAAACATTTTTTGCATTATTTATTAATGAAAATATTGTTCATTCTATAATTTAAACCATATAAATCAAAGTTTCACACTTTTTTTGAAGTTCACAAAAATTAAAAAAAAATTTCATACAAATTTAAAATTTTTATTCAGAAATTCTAGAAAATTTTCGAGTATGCAGTTTTGTAGCCCATTCGATTTTAGCCTAATGTAATACAAATTTCAACCGGATAAAAAATCGCCTAGATTTTTTAGATTTTTTTTTTTTA
>NW_016158154.1:33296-91774 GCF_001687245.7 Rhagoletis zephyria
AGGGCGACATCTAGATGTCATCTACCTCGCCCTATGCACTACAGATGTCGCCCTATGCACTAGACTTTTTATAGAAACTTTTAAAGAAATGGCCTGTCGTCTATTTACGCTGTAGCGAACGTAGTACATAGGGCGACATCTAGATGTCATCTACCTCGCCCTATGCAGTACAGATGTCGCCCTATGCACTAGACTTTTTATAGAAACTTTTAAAGAAATGGCCTGTCGTCTATTTACGCTGTAGCGAACGTAGTACATAGGGCGACATCTAGATGTCATCTACCTCGCCCTATGCAGTACAGATGTCGCCCTATGCACTAGACTTGCTTATAGGAACTTTGCAAAGCAAAGGTTTTATGGTGTCGGACACACAACATTGAAAGTTTCTGGATCCACAACATTGAAAGTTTCTGGAGCCACAACATTGCAAGTTGATAAAAGCGTTGTAAAAAGGATGTGTGTGTAGGTATGTCGGCTCTTGAAACAGATGGCGCAATATTTATAAAAAGCAAAAGTGAAGGGAAACATGTAGATGAAGAATATGACAAACATAAAAGTAAAAACAAATATAAATAAAAATAAAAATATGAGGATGAGGATACCTAAACAAGTAAAGATGAAGATAGAGGAAGAAAGATTAAAATAAAGGTAATTATAGAGAGTCAATTTGGGGACTATTTCGAGATTTTAGAGATTTTCGGAATTCTCGGGACTAATCGATATAATAATCGATATTTTATCGGTTTTGTTATCGATATTTTTATCAATATTGTTATTGATTTTTCTTTCGATATTTTCGGAACTTATCGATATAATAAACGATATTTTTTATCGATTATGTTATCGATATTCTAATCGATTTTGTTATCGTTTTTGTAATAAATTTTGCTTTCGTTTTTGAATTGGATGTGCTCTTAACCATACCACGTATTCTACCTTTAAATTCAGCGGCAGTGTCCCCGATACGGTCTGCAGGCCAAGACGAAATGAAGTCATTAATAATTTCGAACAAGATCACAATTAGAGACAACATCAAATATTACAAGACTATTTGAAAATGAAATGTCAGTAAATATTTTCAAATGGCAGCAACATCCCATCGTGAAACAAGTGAGCGCCCTCGGGAGACAAAAGTAGAACGCTAAACACAAAAATATACAACTAATTGTAAATAATTACAAATGTAAGAAAATATAGATTTTATTATTTTGAAAAAACAAATCTTGTAGCAGTATTTAGAAGCACAGCATGCGCACTTTATCAATTGAACGGATTCTAAGGAATTGCTAATGAATAGAAACCGCAAAAGGCATGAAAGCAATTGATATCTTTAGCGCGAAAAGATATAACAAAGAAGCAAATGAGCTCATATTTCTTATCACACTGATCTTTTGTGGCTATTACTATGTAGGAGTATGTACATTAAATAGTAGCCATTGATCATTAGCGAACGCATATTTGGAGCAGCTATGAAATAGCATGGCGAGGCGAGCGGCATGTGCCACTGCATATTGGTTGGAACTATTTGTTTTGTAAATTCAATAAATTGTTTAAGGATTGATGAAAAATGATGCTTGCCTTTTTGGCTCTTTGTATTTGATAGATTAGTTGTATAAAATGAGTTATTTCTAAGCGCCAGTAACAGTGGTGTGTCCTGTTACACGAAAAAATTAAATTAATTGAAAAACACAAAAAGAAATATACCAAAAAATATATGCATGTAGGAGTAAAATATTTGAAAGGACATCCATGCCCACGCTCTTCATCGATCGCCTTTGTGTGCGCGCTACAAAATATGACGTTCAGCCGCCCTCGCGCAAAATGCCTCCACCACCAAGGCAATTAATCTAATTCCAATTATTGATCGCCACAATGCAACAATAACAATAACACAAATTCAATGCCAATTTGTAGAAATCAATACGGCGTTCAATGCGAACTGTGCTATGTATCGCTACATTTGTTGGCTATGCGTGTGTTTGTGTGCGCATGACTCTGTGAGTGATGCCTTGCTGCAGGCTGCCAGCTCATATTTCTCAAGCGCACTAACAAGATGAACGAAGTGTCTAAATTGGTGTTGAACAATATTACCACAAAATGCCAAAGGGCAAGGTAATATCGTAAAGGCAACAGAAGAAAAAAATAAATAAAAATAAATAAAAGAAAAACGCCAACACACACGCACTTGAGAGCCAAAACAATAAATCGTAGGCCAGTTGAAGATTGTGTGCAACATCTTTTGCACTTTTGTAGTTACATTTGTATGCATCTTCTTCTGCTTCTTGCACTTTTAGGCACTGCGGAAATGCGCCGGTTTTTGGAGAAGCAATAAATGTAAAAAAAAAAGTGAAAGCATTGCGCAACTTTGCCGCAGGACAATTGCATGTAAATAAATTTGCAGTAACTTTGAGCAGCGAGTGAAGTAAAAGTTTGTGGTTTTTGCACTATTGAGAACTTTTTAATATTTATAAAAGAAAAAAAAATCATCAAATGAAATTTAAAAGTTCTATAAATCTATTATTGCCGGCAGTGCCACAGACCACACCAATGCAATCTCTGCCATCTTCAGTATTTAATCTCCCCCCTCTAGCTACATAATTCGGCGATCCTTATCACACTCAGTATTTATGTGTTAGCAATTAATTTGTATTTAATATCCTCAAAAGTGTCATTTAATAACGCATGAGCATAAAAATTTTATTTATTTATACCCACTTCTCACCCTTCTCTATGCTTCCCTACTCATCCGCCCCTCCTTGCGCGCGTGTTCAACGAAATCCGTTGGCATACAAAACATTTGAAGTCCATTTGTAAAGAAAAGGATTTAACCACAAGCAGTATTTTTCTCTTTCAATTCCTAAGGATTCATAAGCGTACATGAAAATGCTATGAAAATGAAGTTATCATTGATTTGGTGTTTGGATAAAGTCATAGAAATTTATGACTTCATCTTTGAGAGCACAATGACGCGCCGGTTTTTCTTTTTCGGTTTATTTTTTATTGCTCTTTTTATTTTTTAAAAATTCTTTGTTACCGCAGTATGCTATTAAGCCTTAATATCAAACATTCGAATACTAACACATATCAATATTTTGTTTGGTCATTGCAATTCCTGGATTTTTTTAAATTTTTGTTAAGCCTCCTGTTTTGTGAGCATTTCTCCGCGCTGATGTGCCCAGCGTGTGTTTGTCTCTTAGCCGCTAATATCAAATTAATGCTGGTATATGATTTAATCCTTGCATACAATTGAGTGCATATTGATTTTCTTTTTTCAAGTGCAGCAGATAAGTATCGCATTTCATGATCGAAGCGCACACTTAAGCAGTACGAAAGATCCTTGAAATATTGATGTGCTTATTTTTGGAGCGCATTTAACTCTACTACAAAGGGGTTTGATTTTTATCTGTTAGGTATTTGTGTATTTACAAAAGGATTTAACAGATAGTTTTTATTATAAAAAATCGGTGTGCGTAACAAGTGTGTTAGGTGGTTTTTCAAGAAAAGGGATGACTTTATAAGATCTTTTTGAACAAGTTTTTTGGTAGATATACCAAACGTTTAATTCCACTGAACTGGGGAAATCTTTTTGCAAGTTCCCGCTCCTATGCAGCTGATCATTTCTTGGTTAGTTTTTTTCCAGAGCGAAATTCATAACCGGGTTAATTAAAATACTTAAAATGAAAAATGATTAGCTTTCAGAGGAGAGGTTTGTACATGCAATTTAAAACTTTTTTTATGCTACAGCTCTGAAAAGAAATTTCCAAGTCATAATCGTACGGCATAAATACCTATAGACAAGTGTTCTCTGAAAACGGACTAGATAGATCTCTCGTGTCCAATTAGATAATAACTGAAACCCATTTTTCTAATTAAATGAGCTACAAACTCAAGCAGGATCTGCGCGTTTTTCAGGCCTTCGCACCTATGTATAGCTTTTTCCAGTAGTGAGAGATTCGGCCCTAATTGTTGCACAGTAACCCCTTCCGCCACTAAAATATTAAAAAAAAATTATTGCAGTTTACGTCTTTGGCAGTTTAATTATCATGTATGCCTGATTTGGCTTAGACAACGTTCACAAAATCTGGTAGTCGAATAGATTTTTTATTTTGGAGTTAATTCGAAAAACTGAACGCTTTCATACTAAATTAAATATTGGACCCATTCTTAAAAATAGCTACTCCGAAACGTATTCGGTAGAAATGATAGATATCCTTTAACTTTACCACGATGAAAACATATGATGAGTTTTTTTTTATTGTTTTGGAAGTCATACTTTTCGGAAATGCCTAACCAGATCTTTAAAAGAATGCAGACTGTATCTACATGGAAGAAAATCTGCTAATTTTAGGAACCTGTAAAAAGAGTTCTCTGGATAGAAACATCAATCGAGTACGTGGGAGCGAAAATTGGTCCATTTAAAGAGGGTATATTGAAATGAATAATCTTGTTATTTATTTCGGTTTTCAAGGAAGCTACATTGAATGCACAGTTGCCAGGTGCCTGAAGAAAAGCGAATAGTAAACATTTACACAGATGGGACTAAATTTGACCGAAGGGATGGCGTGGCAGTCTTCGGTCATGAGCTCTTCATCTGCTTAAAACTCGAGTTTTCAGAATTTTGTAGCAGAAGTGGCTGCCATGAAATGAGCTGTACATACATACAGGAAGTGCTTGTCGTCCTTCTTCTAATCAGTCTTATATCAGCACCATTTTCGTCAACGAAATTGCGGGAAACTGCATGGCGTGAGAAGGAGTGTAGTCAAAGCGATATTTCCGGGGAACGGGTGGGAGCGCTTTTCGAAATTGCAAGCTATTTCTGTACTAGTTTGGATCGGAGGTGGTCGAAAATGCCCCTAACGCCACTATTATTGCTTTTGTTTTAATTAATCTGATTCCCACTGACCCATATTTCTGGAAGAAAATCAGTATGCGATTCAGCTTTCTCTAGACTAAGTTTGAAGTATCTTGGCTCGCTATTTTTAACCAAATCTTGGTTGCCTTTCTAACCTGTTTGGTTAAGTTGAATTGAATTCTGCTCATTTTTTTTAATTATAGCATTTTCTAAATGGACTAAACAACTAAGTGAGTAGCATAACTTAAAATTATAAATTCGTCCTGTTCAATAAAAACAAAGTGCACTTTTCATATGTTTGTTTTTATCAAAATTGCCTTAAAAAACTTAGAGCGCATACGTACATGAATAAAAGAACTACATTCATAAAGACTTTCACACAGAATCCACTGTTACAATTCTAACAATTTTTAATTAGATTTTACACCCCTTTCCAACTAAATAAAATACTCTACCGAAGGATTTAGTTAGCCTCTTGTTTATTTAACATGTCTTCCACGTCATGGCCAACACCATAAATCATTGCATCAATTAACTCAATCACTCCCTCAGCTGCCACAATGCATTTACAAGTAGCACCGCTTATAGCCAGGAAATAAGCCTTTCAGCGTATCACTCAGCACAGCCATTCCCCCCACTATAAGCCAACTACATACATACATATGTATGTACATGTTTACAAAACCACGTGTATATGTATGGATGTATCTCACTTTTGCTATTCACATTGCATATCAGCGCACGGCGGATGTAGTTTTAACCATTTGCAACAGGAAAATTACAACCGAAGAACGTTTAAAATGTAATTTATATATGTAGCTATTATAAAGGCAAATATTTGTAAGTCTACGCTGCAATTGATTTAACTACCAATACCAATTAAAAACGCCTGCACATGAAAACCAAAGAGGGGGGAAAAAGAAAGGATTTAAAGAGGATTTAAAGAGCTAATCATGCAGTTCAGGTCCTTTTTTGGAGCTACACGTACTACAACTACTAACGCCGCCGCTGTCACTCCAGTTATATTTTAAAGCACAACAATTGGGGCGTAAAACTAATTACCGACTACACCAACTGACTGAGTGACTGGCTGGCTTACTGCCCCTTATTGCCCGGCCCGCAAGTGTATAGCATACGAAATGAAATCATTAAAATTTGATCAGTTAGCCATCAACACTTTTTTTTTGAACAGCCGCTACGTTAAAGGGAAAAAGGATGGATGATGCTACATGGTAAGTAGGGCAAGTGCGTAGTTAAAGCAGCAGAAGGAGGCATTTATGTAAATATATATATATGTATATAGAATGAAAGCATTTTAAACCTGAAAATGATGAGATCAGACTTGAAAGCAATCGCATTAGTTGCCTTTCAAATTTTTCAAGTATAAGCAATAGCAGAAGTTCGTTACTTAAGTCTTTTGTTTTACTAGAGGATTGTGTAGCAAACATTCAATAATGGCTTCAAAGCGGCGCAAGGCAATTTATGGTTTTCTTTTCTAATTTTTGAGCATACTGAGGTACATTTTTATGCACATACATAACTGTAAGCACTTATGTATACATTATCAAGTGCATATGTATGTATGTATGTGCTAACGAATTCGAACAGCTTGCCATTCTACCACAAGCTTGTAAAATTTTTATGCCACAAATCGTTTAACGCATTTAGTGTTCTGCTTAATTCGCTTGCAGCACATTTGGGTGGCCTTTTGGCCTTACTTGGCTACTCTGTCGATATTGGATTTCACTTTGCTTTGTATATAAGGCAACTTAATACGTTTGGGCCCCCTAAAATGCATTTTACCGATTTTGTAACAGTTTGCAGCTCGCGCGGCATTTATCTTCTCTGATTCGCGACTGCATTCAGCAAGTATCCTTTGATGCCGTCCAGCTCAATTAAGAAAACAAATAGCAATCAATTTATTAGCTATCATTTCCGTTTCCAAATTGCACTCAAATTTGCTGGATTGCGTTTTTTTTTGGTTCACAATAAAGTGCTAAAGAGGCATGAAAAATGATGCAATTCTCGGCCTGTGGTATTATTTTGAAATTCGATATTTATTTGCTACCAAAGACGATATTAAGCATTCATCTTTTGATGTTCAAAAAATAAAAATAATAAAAAATTTCGAACTTGCACAATCTTTTAAGGTCTGATGGGTTGCACTTTTCTTAAAAGTATATTAGCTCAAAATAGTACAAAAGTTATTGGTTTTTGCATTTATGTGTAAATGTATGTTTTTAAATTTAAGGTCAGAAATCAATCTTGCTACTAAATATATTAAAGGGAAATTTGTTTATGAAATTTTGTCTCCGTTCGTTTGGCGATTCTACAAAACCAATAGCAATAGCACCTTTAAAAAGGCATTTTTTTTGTAGATGAGTAGAGTTTTTATGGTTTCAAAATTGGTTGAAAATTACGGCCAAAATCGTGGTTTAAAAATTTTCGTATTAGTGTATAGTTATTGTCGCAACCAGTTCAATTTGTTTATAGTTATCGAAATTTATCGAGTTATCCATGTTTATTAAGTTATCGCAACGTATCGAATTTTTAAAATTTATCAATGTTTATAAAGCTCTCTAAATTTATAGACACAGAAATTTAGTTGTCGAAATTTACGGATAGTTATCGAGCTATAAATATTTAGGGGATTATCGAAATTTGCCAAGTTAATGAAACTTATCAAGTTATCGATATTTCTTGAATTATCATATTTTGTAGAGTTACCGATATTTATTGGTTCGCTGTAATTTGTCGATTCATCGAATCGATTTTTCAAAATATATCGAGCTAGCGAAATTTCAAGGTTAAATATAAGTTGACCGAGTTATTACTGCTCATCGAACTTCAAAGTGTTACCAGCGTGTAACGAGTTATCGAAATTTGTCAATAGCTTTCAAAAAATATGGAGCTATAAAAATTAAACGAGTTATCGACATTTATAGAGGTATCCAAAGTTCATCGATTTATATCGAGATATATAAATTTTTGAATAATCGAAATTTAGCGAGCACTCGAAATGCATAGCTATCCAAAATTATCGAAATTAGTCGAGTTAAGAGCTCAGATAAGTACCAATACTTTTAACAAGGGGCGATTGGCAATATTTATTTCTTACTTTTTGCTTTATAACTTTCGTTTGCCTATACTTAATATGACCAATTACCCCGTTTGAGTGATAATTTCGTTTTTCCAACGGGCATAAACTGCGGTTAAGGCTTGGTGGGAATGCCCCATAACCCTTATGACCGGCCTAAAAAAAATCTTTTTTAAAAGCTTTTATTAGGTTTCACCTGTGTGTAATCAAAACTTGGAATCACTTTTTTAACAACTTTCCGATAAGCTAAGGCGAATTAATCCGCCGGATGGAGCAGGTGTCGAGATATTTGAAAACCCCGTATTTACCCGTACGATTGGTTTGATATTTAGAGCATAAATTACTTAGATTGAAAGAAATAATTCCACGAAAACCATTTAGCCGTTAGGTGGCGCGAGAGTTCAATTTGTTAACCACTAATATAAGGTGGCCTTAAAAAAAAAAAATTTTAAATTACTTATAATTGCCTTGAAAAAATATTGCTGACTCAGGGCTGAATGGCGAACTTTTCTCTCTCAAACGGTCTAACACATATGAATACTTCAAATTTTAAAATGTTCATCTAAATAAAATTTACACACCCGACTTCAATGTATGTGCTATATGTTTACTAAATATTTTAGTACTTCCATAAATATGGGTATCATGTACTAAAGAAAAATGTAGGTAGAGTAAAGTTGTTGTATACGTATGTAGTTTTCCCCTGGACGCTATTGTGCATATACAATACAAATTTATTTCTTTTCACACTCATCTTGGCTACGCTGACCTTTCACCCCACCACATTGACCCTCATTTGCCTTGCTTCGCATGCAATAACCACAAAATTAGTTAACAAAACATTTTTGTATTTGCCAAAAACTGTGTACCTGATTTCATTTGCATTTATTTGCGCATGCCTGTAAATCATGAATGCCATTTTTCAAATTCGTAAATATTTTGAAAGCTATTAGAGAGACAGATCGTTTGGCAAATTGATTCTCTCTGGGTCCAGTTCACAATGTAAACAAATACACAAAGGACTGAAGGCTATGCTAAGACATAACAAACTATAAAATATACATAGTACCTGTACAACGCAACCTTAGATTTATAGGCGTTTCAAATTGTATGGGTGCACATATACATACATATATGTAAATTGCACATATGAATGTATATCTGTGTATAAAAAAATGCTGCTAGATAAAAGCGGCGAACTTATAGTCAGTGTTACCAGAAGTGAGATTTATCTTTAAAATGAAGATAGTTTTCATAAATAATTAGAAAAAATGTCACATGAAGATAGGTAAACAAAATAAAACTCCATACAAAATAGATTTAGAAGATTTCTTTGATAGAACAAATTTTTTCTTGTTTGTTATGCACATGCGAAAGCAGGACAGCTAGAATTCTACTGTCAAATATAGATATAAGAAAAATGAAACGTTGGACTGTGCACAATGTATACACTCTGGTTTTTAGTACATAGTTGGCATTGGTAGGTAACAACAAACTTTTCGTTTTTGTCATCAATTCACCTTGCATAGGCGAAAGTAGGACAGGTAGATATTAATACTGATTTCTATGAATATGCGTTTGACTTGATATTGCCTTTCAAAATTCAATAAAAACTGGTATTTTTGATTTTTGAAATAAAATATTGATTTAATTTTCAAATAAAATAAAAAAATAAGTTTTTTTTTGTAAGGTCTTCAATAAAGATATTTCTGGAGACAAAAGATTTTTTTCCCAGATTCAGTAACCTTTTAATGGTTTTTTTAAGATTTTATCATAATTTGGACGATTTTTAACAAAAATTTTCTGGCAACACTGTAGTAATCCTGATATGCAGAACCTATTATTGGTTATGATAATTTTTTTTTTCTTCAAACATATATCGATAGTGGAAGATCGACCTATCTCGCCAGCCAGTTCGAAAACGCCTAATCTCAGAAAACTTCTCAGGAGCACCTGACTTAAGAAATTAACTGAAGAACGCCTTATCTCAGAATTTGGTTCAAAAACGCACTATCTCAACACATTTTGAATATATATTCATTTGATATGGGCCGTTTTTAACACGAATTCGAAGATAGGGTGCGTTCTTCAACTAAACTCTCAGATAGGGCGTTTTTAATCAAATTCTAAAGTAGAGCGTTCTCGAAAAGTTTTCTGAGATAGGGCGTTTTCCGATATCAATAATCACAATTGCAGCTTACCGATCCTGGATAGAAGGGTACGAAGGCTTTTACTTGCTTGCTCACGATTATCAATAAATCCTTTGTGAAATTTGTCCCGTAAATACGTAACATCAAGTTTTTTACTTTAAAATTACACTAGTATGAAGTATTTACGATTATTAAAACGATTTTTGGTATTTAGCCAAATCGGAAACAAAAAATTCTAACCCTGGCAGTTCATATCCCCGAAAAAATTAAAAAAAAAAATATTTTTTTAAACACATGTTTACGCTTATTTCATTAAAAAAACTAACCCCAAAGTGGTTATCAATTAAAAAAGGAGCAACCGAATATTAAGTCACCGATTTGTAAATGCCTGCCTTATGCATACGAATTGCAATTGCAGAAAAAAACCACGTAAACATAAAACTTCCAATTAATTTATTTATCTAGCCTAGCGAAAATCACCGTTACATCCTGTTGCTAGCACTACACTATAAATCATGCTTTAACTATGTACCTATTAACGTTTCCTCATGCAATTTTTCCCCTTCTTATTTGATAAACATTTTATTTTATGCTATGTATTTAGTATTTCCCTAAGGCTAAAATTTAACGGTTAACGGCTTGTCTTCTCATCTTCCTGCTACGCGATAATTTCCGCTATCTTTCCCGTTCTACGCGGGCATAACTATGTATGTATGTATGTGCATTCTCGTATGTTACTACTAAATATACCGTAAATAAGGCAATAGTCTAGATACTAAAATATACCTAAATACTTGCGGTAACCGTTTCTAAAGTAGTAGTTAATTTATGTGCGCGTGGTCAGCAAAGAACAATAGCTTCCCACAACTTCCAATTTCCTAGACTTTGTCTGAAGGAGCGTGATTGCGGCTCTCGGCTATGTGAATGAATGCGAAAGTGAGTAAGCATATAACTACATATTCACGTATTTTGCGCATTAATAAATATGAGTGGATATGTAGATGTGTACATACATATATGGGGCATTTCGCGTCAAGCGGACAGGGAAAAAAGGATGATGCTTTAGAACTTCTTGATATTTTGGGTAATTGTACCTGTGTGAAATATGAAATTGTGGACATTTTTTTTCTTTATATGATGGTTACTTTTCCAGTAATGGGCTTCCAAAGAATAGTAAAAATTATAATTTGGTTTTTTCTAAAGTATTTTTTCGTATTGCAAAAAAAATCCCCATATACATTGGTATATGCTTATGTATATGTGTAGGTACGATGAAAATACAGAATTATATTCGTTGAATTTTCTGGTATTTTGTATTTCTTTGAGACAGAGTTTTATTTAAAAACATTGAATAAATATTATATTATTACGTATATTAATAAAATCAATACATAGACGGAAGGTTTAGATGTGGGTCCGATTAGAACCTTCATAGTGAATATTTTAGGGTTCAAATTTTGGGCAACCTGATCACCGCACTGTTTTTCCAATAGGGCGTAGCCGCAATGGAAAAATCACGCTCCTTATCATCCTCGATTGCTTACGGCCATAGCAAAATTGCAGGGTTGACCATTGGGCTAAACAGGGCCCTATTGTAAAGTTGTAGCAAAGTAAAAAGAGTGAAGCGCCGTCACTGCCCACATTTGCTCTGGCTACCGATAAAACGAGGTTCCACTTTTTTCACTCCTGATGAGGTTCCAAAAATAAATAGATATTAGGCGCAAAAATTTATTGTGGGCAGCGTTTTTCTTCAACCTATACATAAGCGTCATCGTTAGAACCTAATTTGATTTACGTTCGCTCCCAATACTTACATCTTATAAAATACAATTCTTATTTACTAGTCCATGTGTGCCTTTATTATTTTAGGGGTCGATCTGATCTGATAGATTGATAGATTTGATAGATGCTCATTTGAAGTACACTTGCAAAATTTTTCTAACAAGTCCAGTCTTTGAGATAAAAACTGGTGAAGTGTAAAAAAATGGCAAAATTGGAAAATTTAATTTTTTTAATAGAATTCGGACGTAGGTTTTTTCGAAAAAAAAAACTCGTATTAATGAACATTCAATTCCTGTGATGGATTCTACCCCATGCCCATAAGTTGATTAGAAATGAGTGAAAATTGAAAAAAAAAACTCAGTTCTTCAATAGCAAGCACTTGTTTTCACACATAAACAAAATTCTCAATTTACGAAGTTATTTCAAAAATAAGTTAATTGTAAAAACAAATATTTTTGAAGCAAGCTTTCTTGATATGAAATAAATCGGACCATTAATACTGGTTGACCAAGTATATCGACTCGTGCGCCACCTATCGGCAAAATTTTTACTGGAGATATTCCCTTTCATGTACATTCTGAATATGAACCAAATCGTACTATAAATAAGGGGTTTTCAAATATCTCGACTCGTGCGCCACCTACGGGATCAACTCATCCTTCTTATTGCATTGCCATCACGTTCTGAGCCAAATGTGAAGTTTCGGGAATTTTGGGCGAAAATTGATTGCAAGATTTGCCCCTAACAAACATACATACATACATATATACATACATATATACAGAGCAAGTTAAATAAAAGTTTGTAACAAAGTGATTTCATGAACAAATCAACATTGAAAAATCAAAATTCATCATTAGCCAGTCTTTATTATATCTTAATACTTTCCGCGTTCTGGAATGAAATCCTTAAACATTTTTTTTATTTTGTGGACCGCGTTATCGTCGCTTTTCAAGGTCCAGCAATAGTCAGCAAGCATGTGAAGGTTTGATTTCCTATCATATCCTGTTGGAATCGTTCGCTATATTCTGCGCTAGTGTTTTTTTTTTTTTAATTTTTCAGCCCTTTATCCTCAATCCATCGACATAAGGAATAATCCATCATACGAATTGAACTTTCATTAATACGTGGCTTTTCTCTTCGGAAAAACTACGTCCAAGTTATATTTTTTAATACTTTTTGCAATTTGCCATTCTTTCCCATTTTCTACCCTTCAACAGTTTCTTTCTCAAAAACTGGATGTCCAAAAAAGAATATTTAAATGTACTTCAAATCAGCAGCCAAAAATCTATAAGATGAGGTCGACCCCATTTCTGAGATAAAATACGACCAAATTTAGTTGAATCGTGCAATTTAAAAGGATGTTGTGAGCGTGCTTGCTACTCAATGCCCAGAAATCGGCAGTCACCCATACCATCGCTAATTCCAGGAATTAAAATCCGCTTAATATCCTTTGGCCTCAATGCCGCCATATCATAGCAAAATGCATTGTTAAGTAAAAGTAATGAAGTATGTAAAAAAAAATTTAAGTGGATTGTATGTAAACACGTCTCTATTGAAGTATTATCCTTTGAATATAGCATAGCATTATTATTAGGTAAATAAATTTGACAAAGCATCATCGTAATGTTGCATTAGGTAAACAAACATGCCACAAAAAGAGTTTTTCCTATGCAATCGAACACAATATTGGACAGGACGACGAGCGTCAAGTCAAGTGAAAATGTTGAGTGGCTGCAATTTAACGCTAAAAATGAAACAATTGAAAACATTAGTTTTAACAATGGACGTATTTATTTGTGCTGGCATACATTTGTATGCACGTATTTATATCCATACTATATAGTTACCCATACATGTATGAATATATATGTAAACATAAAATACCTGCATACAAATCCAATCAAAGGACAATAAAAATTGTTTGGTCATTATGGCATTGATGATTGAGCACGAAAGGTATTTCAAATCGGTTTGAAAGAGAAGAAAAGGATTCAAAAGTAACAATATTCAGGCACTGCAGGTCTCTACGGGTAAGTGTGTGTAATTTTTTTACAGGGTCTAATGTCCGTATGTAAATAATCCTTTGAGTTGTGCAAACAGCACGAGTATCTGCAGGCGAACCGGTGTTAATGCTACCGGCCACTTACATATAACTAAGTGTGTATTACTGTACCGCAGTTTGCTTGCCTACTAAAAATTGCGGCACTGAAAAAATATTTGATATGTAATGGCGAGTAGTGACAAGTGAAAGGTGCTACTTTCCAAAACTAAATATGCAACCTAAAATACTTTTGTTTTGTCTAGCAGCCCGTAGGTTAGGTTAAGAAGTCATGAATGCCCTTTACAAGTGGGTGTAAGGACGAGACATTTACCCATAGCAGAGGTAACAACCTGTAACAGTCTTCTTGGAGCGTAAATTTGTAACGCTTTTTGTTTGCAATTTGTTGCACTTTATGCTACTGCAACTATGTATATGCACACATACTTATATTCTACACTTATACTTACGTATAATTTTTATTTCTTATTTTTTGGTTTTGCCTTAATTTTCAAGCGCGGGCGTTACACTTGAGCGCGCGAAATGCAAATATATAATTTATGCAAAATATCGCAGCTCAAACGTTGCTCATTGAAGATTCGGATCGCTCAATCGGCTGGTTAAGTGATGTTGTGTGCATATTAGGGTGGTCCAAAAGTGCATGTAAAAAAGTAAAGTCGGAATTTTTATGCTCTCACCCCCTAGGATTGTTCGATACCGTAAAAAATATATACCTATTTTTCTTTGAAATAAAAAAAGACTTAGAGGTTGCTCAAAGCGCTCAAAGTTTTCCATGTATTTCATGTGGAAAAAACACTTTTCGGAAAACTCTGCTTCTCTTCGGAAGGTTCCCAGTAATAATACTCAATTATTTATTTAACAAATTTTGCGTAGTAACTATATTGTAAAGGACAGCCAAAACCCCTAGAAAATGCCAAAAAATGCAATGGGGTGATAAACAAAAAATCTCTGGTATTAAAAAATGGTTGAATAAATAACAGGATATTGTTATTGGAAGTCTCCTGAAGAGAAGCTGAGTTTTCCGATCGAAGAATATTGATTTCCGATCGAAGAATATTGATTTTCAAGAATTCCCCGCCATTTCCACGAAAAGTTGTTATAAAACACAAGGATAACTTTGAGCACTGTGAGCGGCCTCTAAATATTTTTTGTTTTCAAGAAAAAAAATTAGGGGTATATTTTTTTCGATATTGAACATGCCTAGGGGGTTGAGAGCATTAAAATTCCGACTTTACTTATTTTGAACCACCCTAGTTTAAGTACCCTTACATGCATACATATATATGTTCTTATATTCAGGTAAGCAAACATTATCTTTGCTCTCTACTAGGTGCCGTATTTGTTGCTCGGCCAACATAAATCACGTGTGGTAGCAGTTTCTTAGGTTTTAAAGCGATAAGCGCCAAAATATGGTTGCCTACGCAATGACAGTGGATAAGTAATGAAGTTTATGAAGAACACTTGATAAATTCATCTAAAAAATTTCACTTATTGTTTGGTCGAACTATTGTGAGATATCCTAAAGTAATTCCCAATATTTATTAGGAACAACAAAACAAAAAACAAGAACTACTAAATAAGTTTTTATGGCGATGAATTGGTCGGAGCACGAAAGTCAATCCCACAAAGCGAGAACTATGTATTTCCATTAAGTAGGTGGCAGCGTTTCTCTTTTTTTGGGAGATATTCCATTAAATAATACTAAATTGGAAACTGGATCAATGCCTAGCCTCGATATAAATTTAAACTCGGAACCTAACGTAGATAAAAGGGTTCGGAAAGCTACAAAGGCTATTTATTTCAGCAGTTAGGCCGTTGACAATAATTGGCATCTGGAACTCAAGTTCGTTGCATCCATGCGGCGGTGGTGATCCCTATTATTTTTTTTATGGAGTAACCTCAAAGTAGAATGCTATCAGGCGAAACTGATGATTTACTCAAAAGGTACTTGTGCAGTATGTTATGAGTCCGGATTTCGATATCTGAATTCTAACTGACTGCTATGCGCTGACTTCAAAATCAGTTGCGGAATGCAATCCAACTATCAACGGGATCACTGAGGGCATTTCGACACATATTGTCGGTGTTCTTAGCCATTGTGACATCAAGGGTATCTTTAAAGATGACGAGCTTGTCCATTATGACAAGACATTCACTATTACAGATATCAAACATGCAAATTCCGGGATACTTTGGCGATGCTCAACGCACAAATTCTCTAAAGCTGCGAGACATCCATTGTTTTTGAAACTTGCATTTTACCTGCCAGCAGATGTTACCGAAGATAATGTTTCTGCCAGTAGAGGAGACCTAGCAGTGCTTTTCTAGCCGATATGCTTGACCTATGGATTTCATATATAAACCACATTAATTTTATTCCAAAATATATCAAAACCTGAGTGGAAGATCGACCTATCTCGGCAGATAGTTCGAAAACGCCCTATCTCAGAAAACTTTTCATGAGCACCCTATTTCAGAATTCGGTTAAAAAACGCCCTATATGAGCTGCAGATTTCAAAACGCCCTATATGAACATATTTTCAATATATCTTCAGTTGAGATAGGGCATTTTTGAACCAATTTCTGAGATAGGGCGTTTTTGAACCAAATTCTGAGATAGGTCGACCTTTCACTCCGGTGTCGAAATGCAGGTGCAAAGCAACCTATGACCTAAGATAAGACTCAGTAGGAAAATTCACATGCTTTCGGTCTTGTGCACTATAGTAATACAGTGATTTATTCGCCAATGAATGACTCAGTGAGAGGAGAGACGGGTATGTTTGCATGTATGTATGTATAAAAAATATTTATTTGATCAAAAAATGGTGGATAGGCACTGTGGCCAACCACCTCTGCATGTTGTCCGGAGGATGCAACAGACCAGGCCGAGCATACTTTGTGGTGCTATGAAATTATAACTTAAGAAAGTTTTATTACATGGCTGTTGAGAAGTGCATGTGTAAAAATTTCATAAATTACATAAAGAAAATTTTGGCACATGTAGCAGGGTATAGCATGCATTTAGGCGCCCGGTGTTAGCAGTCGGGCCTAAACAGCCCACATTTCAAAGCCCAAAATCTTGGACAGATTTTTCGGGGGAATTAAACCGGAATCGACCCAAAAAGCACGTATCCGTCGGGATTTCCAGCGATTTCTCACTACTGATAGTGAGAGTGTAGTGTTCAGCGCACTGCACACTGTAGACTTGCAGTTGAACTTCGGATCATTTTGGATAACCTCTGTAAGAATTTCACAACTCCAACAATACTTTTATAAACGCCACAAAAAAATCAAATACATATACACACACTTACATACATATGTATTTATGCATAAGCCGAGTTTAAAACACTTTTGCGTAAATAATTTTGCACCGCCGCCTTTCACTCCTCTCTGACACCTATCCACTCAGTGATAGCCACTCGTATATACCTAAGTATTTATACGTATACACATTTATACATACATACATGCATGGCCTGTTATGCGCCAAAGGGTAATTACAGTCCATGATTTATTGAAGCGGCCGCATAAGGTTCTTGTTGGTCAATGCCAAGAATTCACTGCTCCGCCACAACAGACTGGCATCGTTGCCATTTCGGCGGCCAAGCACTAGCTAGCACTTGTTCTTGTAAATATTTGGCTTATTTTTGTTGTTTTGCACGCATATACCTCAACAGCAATCGATCAGTTAGGCTCGATACGCCGCCCATTTTGGCCGATGGGCTGCGCAGGCGTACGCGTGCAATGTAGAAGTGGCAGCGACGGTGGTAGCCTCGTGCATTTCCGACGCTTGCAAAGATGCGCGCAACTTAAAACCGCAATGCGTGTCTGGCATACGCAGCGACTGCTAAGCAGCGGTGGCAGCAGTGGCCGCTACGCATTCGCGTTTGCATACGGCGTTGTTTATTTATGCAAACATATCTACATATAAAATTAAGAAAAAAATTTATTTGAAATTATATTTCTTCTCCCTCAAATTTAACTACTCCACTCTACATATCGCTCCCGATAAGGCACGCTGCTACTTGAACTGTCTGACATCTTGATTGTTGCCCCAAACGCCGAAATACGAACATCGGCAGTGCGAAATTAAATTTGTTTTATGCGCAAAATCCACATAATCCATCAAGTAACATCTCAGACATTGGCTACGTGCCGTCGCATTTCAATTGGCGATTTTCCATTAGCCGCCTGAGCTGAGGTGTCTTTGAGGTGACGCGCCGCCCTTATAAACATCCATATGCACTGCACTGCTGAGTATTGTGAACTTTTTTTATATTTGTAATTTAGCAAACGTGTGCCAAATCACTTGCTGCGAGCAGTGTGAAGCGCAGGCGCGTTTGCTGGTCATTCATAAAAATTCAATTTGGTTTAGTGTATGTGCAAGTGTAGGCTGCACCTGGTCCAATAAGTGCGGGAGACACGCACGGAATTGAAGCGTTTAATTAAGAATTTTCAAAGGACAAACATAAAAACATAAATAATACAATCCAACATATTGTAAACTTTCTTCAGAAACAGAACAGCCATGCTACATTTTTGAAAGAGGACATTGTGCTGACCATTTTCGCTGCACAAAGTCATAGTCGAGAGCGTGTGAGGCTCGAAACTTTAAACAAAAAAAAAAAAAAATGCCAAAAATATAAAACTATAAAAGTCAAATTATGACTCGACTCTTAAAATCTCTTTCGGTGTGAAAAAGTTACACCAAGTCAAAGGTAATGCTGGGTTTCCAAAGGTCAATATACTAATACAAAAAATTATTTTTATTCATTAATTTTTATGTTAGTAACAAACGCCTCGGATTTTCGATAAACTATTCAATTATTTTCTTCTCAATCACCGCGCTGTTTTCGTTAGTCCCGAATGTCTTACCTCTACTTATTGTCGCTCTTCTAGTTTCTCAGCTACAGTTGCACGGCTGTACTCAATGCCGACTCTTGCGTGCCCGTTCGCACACCCCGGGTGAAGCTTTGGCTGATGGCGAAAGAGAGAAGGCTTCGGTAGCGCCACTCCTATTTATACGATTTAAGGGATTACTAAAGCGTCTGTTGTCTTGGAGCCAGCGGCTCGCTATATAAATGAGCATCTTAATAAATCTTTAACCGCCTAAGTGATTTTGGCCGAATTGAACAAAGTACGCCAGTCGCGTCTCTGCTGTACCAACGGACCAAAATTAGAAATGCCTAGTAAAGCCAAGTACTTCTCCACTTGGTATTTCAATCGCAGCAGGGGCTTCTCTCTTCTTCTGTTACCAGCATCTCGGCCCGCGTTGAATACTGTCAGAGAAGCGACAGAGTCCATAAGAACGACAAGACCAAGCCACCGGAGCCGCTGCATTTTAATTCGCTGCGCTATTTCTATGTCATTGTGAAGCTTAAACAGCTCATCAAAATCTTTCTCCCGAATACTCCAAGAGCCACCTAATCGGATGTTGTCATTATCCATGCTTCTGCGCCATATATCAGCTCGGGCATGACTTACAATGACTTATAAAGTGTGGTTTTCATAAGTCGAGAGAGGACTTTACTCCTGAATTGCCTACTCAGTCCAAAGTAGCACTTGTTTGGCAATAGTGATTCTGCGTTGAATTTCGATGCTGACATTA
Source organism: Rhagoletis zephyria (assembly GCF_001687245.7). Classification (NCBI taxonomy): domain Eukaryota; kingdom Metazoa; phylum Arthropoda; class Insecta; order Diptera; family Tephritidae; genus Rhagoletis; species Rhagoletis zephyria. The sequence goes on from NW_016158154.1 coordinate 52,851, forward strand.
CTTTTGGGTTAATGCTGGTTCCCAAGTTAACGAAAATCTCCACTTTCTCGAAATTATAACTAACAACAGTGAAGTGCTTTGGCACGAATGCGCTGACTGTTTCTTTGATGACAGGAAATAATTCGTCTTGTCCTCGTTGATCACCAGACCCAATCGCTTCCTTATTCAACTTTGACTTCGCGGTCTTATTACCGATGATGTCGATGTCGGTGTATTATCTTATTTCTCGCTGCCAAGAGTTCTTCACAAACTGGGAGGTAATCATCCTTATGACTGCGAAGGTCACTTTTAAGCCCTTTTATGGTTAAATCGGGCACAGGCCAAAAATGGGTAAGTCATATGCCGATTACAACCGAAATTCTAATGCTGGGTCCATAAACACCCGCACTTGTATTGGCCTTCATCCTTGACTCATCCGCGTAAATGTGTGCTTAATCCCACAGGGGGTTAGGGATACAACTATAGAGAGTTGTGTTATGCATCAATAATTTAAAGAAACCGAGCGTTAAGCAATGGTTTTTACATAAACAATTAATTAAAAAAAAATTGTAAAATACTTTTGACCACCGCTGGCGTCAGAAAATAACTAGCATTGGAATGTTGCCCCGAATAGCCATCGAACCGACGACTTACACACCTACATATCAAGAGGAAGGCATTCCACAATTCCTTTACTTGTCTTTATCGTAATCGCTTCACAGAACATACACTGCCGTTATGTGCCAATGCACAGTTTTCTAACAGTTAAAAAAAACTGTTAATCGCTTAACGTCTGGCGCCATCAAAAAGCAATGGTTGTTTATTTGAAATACGCCCACCAATTAACGGATTAGCACTGTAGGACTGAATTTTCTCTATGTGTATATGTATTTGTTTATTTTGGCTACTGCGAATTTGTTAAGTATAAAACGAGGTGATAATTATAAATTTTGAGCACTTGAAAGTGCCTACTTAGTGTTGGTTTCAACGACTTTTCAGTTAAGAAAACACTAGATGTAACACTGTAGAATAAAATTAAACAAACATACGCTTAAAAAAGTACTATTTTAATGAATACATATTGAAGAGGAATTTTCGTGCAATTTAAGGCCAAAATTCCTTGAATCTATTTATACTTGTAATTCTGTTTTTCTTCTACAAAACATTTTATTTGAGAGACTATACTGGTTTTGAATAACCGCTTCCCACCACATAAATACATATGTATGTACTGCTTTTTTACGCATGCCTGTACTTGTGTCAGTGCTTATATATTTTTGTACGTGCCACGTAAAATTTATCTACACTCACTCCCTTTAAAGTGAGTCCACCTCAGCCAAGCGCCACCGTCCAAAAATAAAGTTATCACTTCAAGCACTCAACTTCATTTATCACACAATTTTATATGACAACTACAAAAAGCTGCGGCATATTTATTCGGACATCTGAAGAAGGCAGAAAAAGACGCGCTATCATCTGAATTGACTTAAGTACAAACATAAGTAAATGCGAACACGTTGCACAAATCGCAAATCTGTCATATTTTCTGCACTAATTGGATCATATAGTCGTCGTTGAAAGCGTTCACATACAAACAGTTGTGTAATATATATATATTCTGTTGTTTATTGAGTTGTAGACTTTCGGATAAGAAGGGTAATATTAAGCGAAAAAATTTATGTAGTTTGTGAAACAAAGCTACAATGTAATCTGGGCTGAGTGACCCGGAGGAAGTGGTAGGCTTTTTGGTGCAATAAAGAAGATTTGAACAAACGTATACACAAGTTCTTGGCTGCTCAAAAATGCCTAATTATGTATTTATATAAAAAAAATTGAAATACGTACCTACTCATACATTTTTTTTTACTATTAAGTTGAAGAAATTTTTTTTTTGTCCTTAAATATTATTCGAAGTTAATAGTAAACAAATATTTGTAAAACAACATTTCTAAATATGTACCAAATCGGACCAAAAATATGGGATTGCCAGATACCCGAACATTTTTTGTGGCGTTAATCCTGTTTATGTAAATAATTAATATTATAAATCCAAATTAAATCGGGACATAAACGCAGGTTCCCGAAATATATCGATCCCTGCGCCACCTACCGGCTTAGTTTTTTGTGGAGTTATTTTCCACATTCCAAAGTGAAGCAAATCGGACTGTTAATACCGGTTTTGCTTCAAATATCTCTACCCCTGCGCCACCTAGCGGATCAACTTCTTTTTGCATTTTCCTCGGGTTTTAAACTTAGTTTGAAGCTTTAAGTCCCGTCGGTCATGCGCTTACCTGCGCAACTAGCGTGCGCTTAAATACTCACCTTTCATTCCGCCTGTACAGTATTTTTTTTTTGGTTACCCCTTTCCTCACAGTTCCGGCGAGTTTTCTAAACTCAACGAATATCCTTTTAAAAGGGTAAAATATTATTTGAGAGAAGATAAAATGACCATTTCTAAACAGATTTCATCAATAATTCATATGCTTTATTGATAATACGCCCACTTTGTGTTCAACACGCGTTGCGCCCCTAATTAGTGTCCATTAGCGTTGGTTTCTAACACGCGCACGCGCCCTTAGCCAACTGCAACTGCGTTTATTTGAATACAGTCTCTGAGGGCCATTGACCAGCAGGATTAACCTCTTTTGTTGGCTATACAAACTGACTGCTTTGGTGGCTTATTGAAATTCAAATGCACTGCTAAAGAGCGCATACATTGCCGCCTATTAGGCCTAAATTTTCAATGTCCATACATACATATATATGTATGTTTGTATGTAGGTGTATGCTTTCATATTAGTGCCCATAACTATGTGGCGGTCGCATCAAAAGGATACACGCCTTAGGTGTTAAATTTAAAAATTTTCAAACACTTTCATCTACCGCAGTGCAATATTAGTCGCGTGTATTTTGTGGCGGTGGCGGTGGCGGTGGCGTTGGTGTTGGCGATGGCCGTCTCGGCTAATCAGGCTAAGCCACACACATCAATCCGCATATTTGAATATCCTACAGTTTAATCTACGGCTGCTTAACTTTTACGAAAACATATAATTTGCGTTAATTTCAATTGATTTATGAAGCTGGCTGGAAGTACATTGTTTTTTATTTTTTTGACCCGTAAAGTTGGCTAGCAGGAAAAGAGCATAAAATAAGTGTAACGAAAAATATTGCTCGAGCATATTTTGCTTGTTTCTACTTAAATAAGAGGGATATTCAAGAGTGTATGCGCTAATCCCCAAGCACTCGCTTAAGGTAGAACTAAAAATTGCTTAGAACAAAGTTTTGCGGTTAAGAACTGATTTGCATTCAAATTAAACAAAAAAATTTAGAAAAAATTTGAATTTTGCGAAAAAAATTCCACATGCTTCCTTCTGCTAGGCTTTCTAGTTAAATGTCAATAATTTTTAAATGGTATATGTTGCTAATATTTGATATACGGAGGAGGATTGTAAATCGTCTTTATTTATTTATAAAGTATTGTGGCCAATGGTCTAGTGTCCCGTAAGTATTCTGGTTTTAGAATCAAATAAAACTCCTTCTAGATCCATCGAGCAGACCAAAATGAACGCTAAACACTGGGTGTCTGCAGATTAGTCCACCTTTTATTCAAGGCTGCTATTGTCATTTTCTCAACTCGTAAAAACTTGGTTTCGTTACTTTGGGGTATATATATTTCATTAAGTTGAACCGGTAGACAGGTGCCTCGCTTGAGAGTAAATGTTACTTGAACTGAATTCGTTTCGTTTGACTTGATTCGCCAGTTTTTTAACCACTGCGTGATTTTACTTAGGTCTTTTTGGAGTTTTTGGGAAGCCAACTTGGGGGAGTCGTCAACTGCTAAGATAACAGTATTATCAGCAAAAGTACCAATGTTGGCTTCTGCTATCAAGAGTAGGTCGTATGTGTAGGGCAGGTATAGTATTGGGCCCATGACGCTACCCTGTGGTACACCTGTCGTGCTTTCATAAAGTTCGGACTGTTCCCCTGTACCCTGTTAACAAAAAAATTACGAATTTTCAGGTATGACTGCTCAAATACATATTTAGTGGTTGATAGGGAGTGTGGGTTTTATTTTATAGAATAAGACATCGTGCTAAATTCGAGCGAACGCTTGTGAGATGACATGAATCTGAAGTCCGTTTTGTTCCATCACGTCTGGATTTTTTCAAACCTCAAAAAACACCTCGGATTTTCTCTGTCACGTAAAATCCGAGATGTTTTTTGAGGTTAGAAAAAAATCCAGATGTGATGGGGCAAAACGGACTTCAGCAGATTCGTGTTCAGCGACCTCAAAAACATATAACAGACTAGGTTTGGTCAAAGGAACTTTTCATCGATTTTTTTTTGCGGACCTATGTAATTGGATATAGTCTTTTAAGACAGAGCACTCCCATTATTTTTGAGGTGGTTGGCAGTAAGTTAATGGGTCGGTATGATTCAACTTTCTCAGCATTTTTTTCCGGGTCTGAGAATCATTTTCACCTGTGACACTTTCCCATTGAGCAGGAAGGAAGCCTGTTCTGATTGCCCGTCTGGGGTGGCTGTTTCAATAAATGACCAGTAATTAGATCATAGCCAGGAACTTTCTTTGGTTTAGGATTTTTAATCACCGTTTTTACTTCATATTTGGAGAATTATAGGTGTATCTATTTGATGGGGGCAGCTGAGTGTAGCGTTGATTTCGTTTGTTAAACTGATAGGGGGTTCTATGTTTGGTGGGGTAAAAACAGATTTTAAGTAACGGGCAAAAGTGGTTTCTTTTTCTAAATCGCTTTTAGACCAGTTATTATTGTCCATTTTTAGGGCAGATTGAGATAGAATTGGCCTTCTTATCTTACTTGCTGCCTTCCAGAGAGAGTAATCAGTTGCTGCAGTTGCATCAATACTATTTACACAGGTAATTGTGTATTTGAGCATTTCGTTCAGTTAAATATCTTTGAGTTCCATTGTGAGTGCATTTAATCGCTTTTTGTCCTCGGAGTGTGCCTGGTTCGTTGCCACCTTTTTCTAGCTTACCGTTTTTCTTGCAGCTTTGCTTTAGCTTGCAAGGAGATTGTTGAACCTTCTCTTTTCTTAGTAGGAGGGGTTTAATTCCATGCAGCTTCCTGCAGGCAGGTGTTGCAGAAACACGTTGCTTAAATTTAAAGTTTGAGTTGTTTTTTTTCAGAATTGCAATTATCGAAATTAAGAGTTATATAATTACTATGAAAAAACCTGTAACTAGATTAAAAAAGGTAGTGAAAATTCGATTGCATACACACACATACATACATCCATTGAAATGTATAAAAAGCGTAAGTTTATTCAATACATTTTTTTTTTACAAAAAACCAAATTGCATTAAATAAACATCTCCAATGATTCGTTAGCACCTCCTTATTAAAAAAAAAAGCAATTCTCACGCAATTTATAAAACACTTTATTTTCTTTGATTTTATATCTTATAGCCCAACGATTCAAAATAAACAGAATACCCTTTGTTAGCCCTTGAAGCGCAGCCTGAACCTGTCAAAACAAATAAATAAACATTTTTCTTTCACACCAGCAATAAACACAACATCATCCTTGCTCTTGTCCACTGCATCCTTAGCTTGGAGTTCTATGCTTTTCAGTTCTTTATTGAGCTGTCAACTTAGAATTAGAGCTAACACAAAGGATCTTCTCCTCAAAGCATAGGCGAGTTTATAAAAAAAAATCCTAGAAGAAATTACTCACAAACACAATAGAAGGAATAATTAAATAAAAGAAAAAGTGAAAAGGTGAAAGTTTACTTCCGCCTTAGGAGCAATAACATAGAAATGCTTATGCGCTCTTTCACCCCAGCAACAATAATCTTGACCCTATTTCAATTGCTCCTTACTGCTGTTCCTTTTCATTCCTTCACTCGCTCTACGCGCACTCGGATGATGTATTACCTTAATCCTTGCCTACTATTTTCTTTAAACATTTCTCACTGCGCCTACTTTATATGCGTGTTTCTTTGGAATGTGTAAGAGGAACACAATCTTTTTATATTCTTTTGATTTCATTCCAGCAATTGAAATGTAAAATGTCAACTTAGCATTACAATAAGTGCCACAGTTTATGGCAAAGAAAGTGACAACAATAGATTTTTCTTTGTGTCTTTTGCGCTTATTGTCTACTTGACAGTTGAAATGTCAAGATGTGGAGTAAATAGTTTAAATCAGTGCACAGCGCGCGGTGCGAATGATTTATGATATAAAATTCACGGTCAGAGTTGTTTCGGTGAAAAGGTGAAAACGAAAAAAAAAAAAATCATAATGAAAAGCATTTCTTATGGGAATTTCTTCGTTGTTGCTGGGAAGTCTTGGAGTGTAGTGAAAATGAGATCTTGGTATATCACTATTTTGAAAGTAGTGTGGATTAAAATCGCTAAAACTCAACGTCAATATTCTTAAAATTTTAATCATTAATTTACAAGGATATTCGAAATTTAGTTTTACAATAATCAATATTTATAATTTTCGAAAATTACCGTTTTGCCCTATTTAAAAAAAATTAAGAAGGTGCTACAGGTGGCTAGGCGCAATGTGTATAGATATCAAATTTGATACAAATATTTGGTATTTAAAAGTGACACAACTCAAAATTATATGTTTGTCAGAAAATGCGGAAAATTATTTCTTATCACATGCTAATCATATGGGCTAGGGAGACTTCATCTCCAGCTTCGGCTGAAAGGTAAATAAATGCATAATTTCAAAAATGTCAAATTTTTAATTGCGTCACTTTCGAGGGTCGTGGCGATAAGTAAGTGAATGGGGCTACGCCTAATTTTATCAAAACCCAATTTTATTAAAAAAATGTCACCTGATTTCAATAAATAGGGCATCAATTTATTGGCTACCAAATGTACTTCAAGAAAAATAGCACCTATTGGACCACATTCGCAGAAATTTTTGAATTTATCCATGCTCAAAGTTGAAAGAACGAAGAAAAATGGGAGTTTTTTAATAAAAAAAATTATGGTTCATGAACTATAAGAAATATATTTTCCTGTCGTACTAGACCTTATCTACAACTTACACTAAAATCATTCCAATGTACGAAAGCGTCGCTATAATCCGTATCAAACCGAGATGCTTAGAAGTTTCGTTCATAAGTGCCCATGCTCAGAGAGAGAGAGAGAAGGACTTGGGGAACAAATATCTCCTCTATGAAAGATAGGAATACATCCATCCGATCAAAATCATTTAGCGGTTTCGACGCCAGGATGGGCTAGGGAACGTCAAGGAATGGCCTGAAGGTGATCAATTTTGACAGAACCCGTAACACGGAATGAGTTCAATTTTAGGTTCCAGCCTCAAAAAATGCGCGTCCAACAACACAAGAAAAGCTCATAAGGGGTTAAGTAGCTATATATTGTACGAAAGTTCCACTTCAATATTTGATCATTCCTAATCAGTGAAGTAGCTAAAAGACAAGCGGCACATCGGCCTCGGTTTCTGGAGTTAGAGAGCTATGGTTTGGCAAAGACTACGGTTTAGCTCCTGGTCATGAAGCCGCTCCTGTATTCATACGCTGCAAACAGCCAGGCGCTGTACGCTGACTGGTGAGCTTACCAATTGGCATCGCTGCAGGCCTCTCGGAAATCTAAAAAATTCAACAATCCGGGTTGGAACTGTAAAGGAAAAAATTCGCAACTCAAAGGTTTTATGGACCCTAAAATAACATTTTTGCCAATAGTAGAGTTGCTCATCTCTCACAGGTTCCAACTCTGAGAGGATTCACTGTAGTACTTGTATGATATTTCCCATAATTTTTGTTAGGTTTTCAACTAAATACTTTCCCATTGACATTAAACGCCACCATCGCAAATTTGGAAGATTGCCTACCACAGCGTATAACTGTCTATGCAAATATCATTTAATACTTTTAGCAAGGCAAATATCCTGCAGCTCTAACATCCGCTTATTTGCACCAACAAAATCGCGCTACTGCAAGAAAGGAGCCAACAAGGTAAAAATTCAAACGGAAGAAAACGGCATCGACAGGCAAAAATTCAATATTTGTATACCCACATAACAGATGTGCATACATACATACGTAGTGCATGCGTGTTGGCTTACATACATACATATGTGCCCATCTAAAATAAAGACAACGGCATAGCAACTAGACAAAAATTGCCTCTTGGCAAATATCCTGAATTTTTTTATGCTTTTAAGTACATAAATACTTATACGATGAATGCAAATGTGTGGATGCAAATACCCCAATTCAATGGGAAAGGAGACCGTTTCTGTCAGCCCTTCAGCGCTACTTTATGGTCTAGCCAGTTTTTACAACTAACTTATGAAAGTTTTTTTTTCTTACGCTTAAGTAGTTCCGCAGCAGGTAGTCCTGTGATATATTCGCGAGCTGTAAAGCAATTAAATTTTACAAGTGAGGAGTAGTAGCAGCGCTATAATAAAACTGCCACAGAATTACTACTGTATCAGAAGGCTATTAAGCGCAATACTTGCGAGGAGCGAGTATATGGCATTATAGCCGATAATTCACTTTAATTTGTGTCAGAGACAAGAGCGAAAAGAAAAATTGCACGTAGATAGATAATCCTTCAATAAACAAACAAGAACGTTCTAGCTTGATATGAGTATGGATATGATATGCGCATATTAGTACTGTTGTAATGCCGCTAGGCAAAATTTAGCAAAATACCAGTTATGACTTAAAGAGATGTATGTATGTATGGATGTGTATATGCGTGTGGGTAGGTTTGCCTATTTTCATACCACTTGGAATTCATTCGGTGGAATATTGTTTGACTAGCTAGGAAAGGCTCCTTGTTTGGAGATAACGCTCGCGCCTTAAGCTATGTAGAGGAAATTGATTACATTTATGCCATTTTATGAGTGGATTTTAATGATAAGTTGGTTAAATTTTTAGCGATGGTGGCTATGAGTCGTTCTTTGTACACAAAGTACTCTTCGTATTATAAAATTGTTAGCTTAAGGAATGTTTGCTAGAGTTTAATGGAACTCAGACTTATACACTGAAGAACAGACATATCTATGTATGTGTTAACATACGCTTGATACAAACCAGGTTTAGGTGAGCATATTAGTATTGCACCTGTTGGTTTGACAGAATTTCTAAATGCCGAAAAGATGTGTTATTTAAAAAAAAACTAATAAATAGTTCTGAGAACGGGGATTGAGAACACCTTCCCGGTTTGGTCTAGTTCTGCACTAGAACAAAATGTAATGTCCCCGCAATAGAACAAAACGGAAACAAAAGAACCGAGATCAGTTTAAACGGGACTAAAATGAGAAAAATATGCTCGGGAATGTTCACAAAAAGAACAAAATGAGAACAAATCTCGCAACGTTTCCATTAAGAAGAAAATAAGAACAAAAGTATCGAGAACCTTTTCAAAGAGAATGAAATAAAAACAAAAGTCTGGCGAACGTTCTGCTGGTAAACAAAGCGAGAACAAAAGTGTTGAGAACTTAACGTTAAGAATGAGAGGGGCGTCTAGGTGCTGGAATGAAAAATCGGTTCAGTGAGAACCGTGATTGTTAACTCTAAGCCAGGGTAAAGCCGGATCATTTTAGCTTCCATATCGTTTATCATTAGGGTGAATTGTTCCTTTATGGAGCAATTTTTCATTTATGTGCAAGACAAGTCCATGTGTTAAGTCTTCGTTGACTTAATTTGCATAATTATCTCTAAGTTTTTTTTTTTTGATTAAGTTTAATAATTAATAATAAGTTAATATTTAATATTAATAAATTTAATATTTAAAAATTTCAAGCTAATGCAACGCTATGATACATATTTTCTGCTCGCTTCCATTCATTTTGAATGGCTCCCGTTTCGTTCTTAGTCAGAACGTTCATGAGAATTTAGTTCCCAAATTGTTCTCTGAGAAGCGCTGTAAACGGCGATAAAAAAGAAGTATTAAAAAGGAAAGCGCTTGAGCAGCTGAGTGATTATGATTGAAAACTTTGCGACTACAACCTAGGGGCTGGAAACTCCCTCAATACTGAACTGTTTTATGACAGTTGATGGTAACTATAAATTAAGATCGAGAGGGCCTTTGAGTCTAAGGAGATGGTTCTGAGTGTCTTATTAGACCGCAAGTGAGTTTTCGACATCACTGTTTTCGGAACTAGATGGAGCAAACGTTCTTGTTGATTATGAATTCAAAGTTCATAGAGTGGTTTTGTCTCATGTTAGTCAGTCCGGTTACGGCTTGTACCTATTTAGGTTATAGGCAAAAACAACATAAGCAAATGACAAACCAGTCTCGAACAAACACCAAGGTGTCATTGCTCTCGGTCGATATATAAGATCATTGGGTCCACATCTCTCGCTAACTACGTACCGCCGCCGCAGAAATAGTTGGGTTTGAAAAAGCCAGAAAGAACAACTGATATGACAAGGAATATCGCTGCGACGGCTACTGAAGACGGAAACAAAACGTCTGTTCAGTAATAAAATAAGTGAGAGACCGAAATACTTGAGTACGAGGAGCTTGTGATGCCAGTCGACAAGAACAACTCTAGAAAGTTTTTGCCAGAAAGTTAGGAAACTTAGGAAAGCTTTAAAGGCTATAGAAAATTCCTGTTAGAAGAAGCCCGGCAAGCTAGAGAACGATATCTGGAGCATGCTATACTTAAGCAGTACACACTAAATGGCGTCAACAAAAAAAGGAACCCCACCCTCGATCAATAAAAGTTAAAAATAGGCATTTTGCGCGCTAGGCTACTCAAGTACGGCAGTTTTGTAGCTCATTCAATTTCAGTATAATAAAGTGCAAGTTTTAAGTGGCTATAAACTACCGTTGATTTTTGAGAATTTATTTACTAACACTCTTCGGTATTTTTTCCCATACAAAAAAAACTATCACGCATCCGTTATATGAAGAAAATGAGCAACATCATCAGAAAAAAAAAAATTCTCAAAAATCGACGGTAGTTTATAGCTACTTAAAACTTCTACTTTATTTTACTGAAATTGAGTGAACTACAAAACTGCATCCTCAAAAAAATTCTACAAAATTTTGTTTAAAAATTGAAAGTTTTGGTGAAAATTTGTCCAATTTTCCTAAATTTTGTAAAAACTTTGAATCACTAATTTATATGCCATTTTATGCAGAATGAACAATATTTCTATTAAAAATTAACGAAAAAATTTATTACGAAAAACTGCAAATATTAAAAAAACACTGTACGGAAACATATTGTGTATATATCGTTACCTTAATTTAGAGAGTCCCTAACTCATTTTCTTTCGAAATTCAGCTCTGTGTAAAAGAAAAATCGAATCGAATAAAAATAAAAATAATAAAAATAAAGTCAGACAACACCACCTCCTCGGTAATCCATGAAGAATAATTTTACATACAATTGGCTTCTGGTAATGACTGAGAAGAGTAAGAGCATTGTTTAAGGATGAGGTCCAACACGTTTAGGCGCAATATTGGTCTGCTGTCAGGGGTGGTAAGCATATATATATTTATGGAAAATACGGTCTCGCGTTGACAAAGAATGCCCCATATACACACACGCGAGTATGTGCAACTAAAACAAGTTCGTCCTATTTTAAAATGAATGCCCTTCAGCATCCGAAGACGTAAAGAAAAAATTTTAAATAAATGCATTGAAAGGAATTGTGTCACCTTATCAAACGTGTTGAGAATTTTTAAATTTATTTGCTCAAAATGTAGGCGCTTTATTTTTGGGTCCACCTTCAACACAATTACTATATTGCGAAATTGACTTCAAAGCAAACCAACGAAATTCCACGACTTGCTCCAAATATCATAACCCGTTGCATGAAACATACACATATGCATATACTACATACCTATGTATGTGAACAAATTTGTCAAGATGCGATTAAGTAACAAGTGTCCTTCAGCGATTACGCCGACAATTTATGCATGCGAAAGTGTAATCACAACAAAATTTCTTAATGCATTCAACCAGTTAATCAGTTTGCAGACATTATCACCAGCTTGTACTATTAAAAGTCCATTGAGATAATGGAGTAAACAAACAAATATACGTATTTACTTAAATTTACATACCTACGTACATATGTACATATGTATGTTAACTCTTTGTCGACATGTCACAATTACAAAATATAAATCTTGATTGCGAATCAACAACAATCAGTGGGAAAGGCAAGTTTACATTTTGTTGTTGTTGTATGCATTTGTGATTCTATGTAAAAAAAAAAGAAGTGATACATCAAACGTTGCATGAGCGCACCTATCTCATTTGCGAGATATTGCCGAGATGCCATTAGCCATTATTTATGACTGGTGCCCATTAATTTCATCACCAATTACTTAAGTTCACCAACCGGCAAATGCAGGCGAGACTCTACAAGTTTTGCATACATACGCTTACATTCGTATGTAACTAAGTGCCAACTGTTGAACTAGTTCAGGTGTACATAGGCCACTTTAATGAGAGTGAAAGATGCTGCTGCCTAACGACGCCAAGCCAAGAGGGAGGTGTTTTCTGCTGCATACATTAGCGAGCAGTGAGCAATGGTTGTGTTGTCGCATGCCGCTCGCTGCTCGCTTGGCAACATGTTGCGCATCATTGTGGAGGGAAAACATGGTGCCTGCAAGTTCATTTATCAGAATTTCGCTTTATAGTCAATTGATCTTAATTATGCAATGTGATCAATGTTGCCACAGTGAATGCTGTAATCAAAATAAGCAAAAGAACGAAAAGTAGAAACGGCAGTGTAATGAGGAAAGCAAAGCATCGGAACAGAGAACGCTAAAGAAAGCACACACAAACGGCAGAAATGTCCATATGCGTTGTGCTGTTAATAAATTTATAATTACAACTTGCCACCAAGGCAAGGCAAAGTGGCTGGCTGCGGCATGAGAAGTACATACATACATACATAAGTGAAAAAGAAACAACACAAGCTGTGGTAGAGTCAGCGGTAGAGGCCGAAAAAAAATCAGTGCAAGTGCAGAAATGGCGAAATAAAAACACTACAAACAAAATCACCAGCAATTGTAAGCAAATTTTGTGGCCGCCAAACAGGATTTGGCTCCCATCGAGTCGCGAGTCGCGTGGCGCTGCTGCTGCTGCTGTGGCAACAAGCAGACAGGCAACCACCAAACAACCAGCCAGCCACCGCTAGCCGTCAACGGTCTATATAGTCAACAGTCAACCAACAGCAATTTGATTAGGTACCTTCTTCATCGTCGTCGTTGGACGTCGTCGTGGAGTATTTTGCTGGCATCCGTTCAACGTTCAAAAGGCATTGCAGCCACGCGTACATTGGCGCTGCGATGCGCTGCGCTGCGGCAAGTTGTCGTGCCGGCCCTGCCATCAACGCAATATTGTGATAACACATTTTCATCGGCAGCAATAAGGAAAACAACAGGCAGTTATGAGAGCATAGTAGTGTATTGGCGGCACTGCAACAACTACATACAATAATAACAACAGCAACTGTAGCCAAAGTTGCAGCAGATACTTACATACATACAACAGCCACATCACAACGGCAGCATCACCATAGGCATCAGCATCGACATCGGAATCGGTACACCATCATTATCGTCATCAGCCGCAAAGTAGTTGTATGTGGCAGCAAAAGCGGTCGGTGCAACAACAACACCAATGCTTTTAAGTGCTTAAGTATACATACATATGTATGTCTTGGAAACGCATGCATATCTACATACATACTTTGTTTGCTGCACTGATTTTGTAAAAATTTTCTTCCTTTGGATTTTTTTATTTTTTTGTTTTATCAGGCTTTAGTGTTTTCATGTAAATGGCGATTTAAGCATACATACCATACATACATATTTAGTTTGGTATTTAATATTAGGTACTGGGCTGCTGAGTTTGGAATATGGAAAACAACTCCCTTCATAATCGCATTAGGCGCAGGGCATTATTCGCAACTCCCAACTTGTAAGTTGGGTTTTAGGCACATATTGCTTTATCAACCGGATACAATTTATGCTACTCGCTTATTTCACCCATTCGCTTATGTGTATGAGGCTTATGTTCATAGTAAAGTGGCAGACTATCTATTTACTTAGCTATATACTATTTTTTATGTAAGTCCCTACAGAAAATAGTCGGCAAAAGAACGAAAATTAACTGCGATCCCAAAACTCAAAATGCCTCATATCTGAAAAGTCGAGTTGTTATTGTTAATACGGTCCTCAGAAACTCTTCTCCATTCGCTCTGAACTACTTTACCATGAAATTAGGAAAAGCAAGTTAAATTAAATTAAAGTCGAGGCTTCATTTTTGTTTAAGGCATAGTAATCAGCTCTTAGAAAAAAAAAAAAAAAAAAAATTATATAAAAAAATGCTCAAAAAAATTAAAAAGAAATTTTCTGCTATCAAAAATTCTTTGAAAAAACGCTCTTTTATTTATTTTACAAGCTTTTACTTAGAGTGACTTGAAGCTTCAAATTTGTCTCACAACCCGATCACAATGCAATATGAAAGTTTAATTACTCTGCTAGTTGGCAAAGTAGTCGAGACATTTGAAACCCCTGTATTTGTAATCCACTTGGATGGAAATAACTCCACAATAGATTTTGCTGCTAGGTGGCGCGGGTCGTTATATTTCGAAAATTTGCATTTTTGGTCTGATTTAATTTATAATTATAACATAAAAATATTGATTCATGTAAAGGAATAACTCCACAAAAAAGTTTGCCGATATGTGGGGCAGGAGTCAAGATATTTGGTAAAGCCGTATTTATGGTCCCATTTGTTAAATATGAAAGCTTATTTTAACAAGTAAGAAAGTCTAAGTTCGGGCGGAGCCGAACATTAAATACCCGGCGCAAGTATTAAATATATGTTTTTTCACCTTTCCGAAACCTTGCGCTAGATGGTAAGCCGGGGTGTATCAATTTTGAGTAAATTAGCGTCCTTCAATTTCGAAATATTGAAGTTTCAAGCATTTCTTAAATTTACCGTTATATGAGAATCGGCCGTTATTTTAGTCCGATTTCAATAATTTTCAACGTTTTGCTTACACGTGGCAAGTACAATAACCATACCGAGTTTGGTACAAATTGGTAGAACGGTTACCGATATACTTATATGTGATCATAAGTGGGCGGTGCCACGCCCATTTTCCAAAATTTTACCATAAACGTATTTCTTGGTAAAGAATTGTTGCAAGCATCAATTTTGAATAAATTAGCTTCAATATTTACTGATTTATCGAAGATTTTGTATTTCTCTAAATTACCGTTATATGGGATGTGGGCGTGGTTATTGTCCGATTTTAAAAAGTTTCGGCGGTTTTTTATGCTGTACCAAGGCCAACAACTGTGCCAAGTTTGGAAGAAATTGGTGCAGCGGTTACCAAGATATACACATGTAACCATAAGTGGGCGTGGCTACGCCCATTTTCCAAAAATTTATAATATTCTTATTTTTCGTCTAAAAATTATTGTAAATATCAATTTTGAGTGAATTATCTTCAGTAGTTACTAAAATATCGCAGTTTTCGTATTTCTGGAAATTACCGTTATATGGGAAGTGGGCGTGGTTAAAGTCCGATTTCGCCCATTTTCAATACCAACCTACCTTGGATTAAGGGAAACCTACATACCAAATTTCGTTGAGATATCTCAATTTTTGCTCGAGTTATCGTGTACACGGACAGACGGACAGACGGACAGACGGACAGACGGACGGACGGACGGACAGACAGACATGGCTTAATCGATTTCTTTTTTCATCCTGATCATTTATGTATACATTTGTCTATATCTATCTCGATTCGTTTTGGCTGTTACAAACAACCGTTATGTGAACAAAATTAATATACCCTTGTGCACAAGTGCGCTCGGGTATAAAAATATTTTTTACTAAACAATGCTATTTTTTTTTTTAATTAATAAAACTAAAACTGGAATTTTATGTATTCGCTGGGCCTCAAGCTTAATAAATAAAAAAAATTCATAGTTTATAATTCAAAGGCCAACAACCAAAAACAAATATTTTTTACTATTAACTTCTTTTAAAGAAAATTTACAGCCACTGCAAAGTGTTTTTTTTTTTTAAAGAAGGATTGAAAATTATTTGTTGAAATTTTTCTTGAGCGCTGCGGGTCAGTTCTCGTTTTGTGCAATGGTGAAGTACAAATGAAATTAATCAAAGTCAGTTAAAATTTGATTTTTTCACTTTATCGAAATGACCAATCTTATTATTAAGTGATTCTCGATCATTAAAAGTCATTCCCTAATTATATTTATAAATTGCTAATTATAAAAGAACTTGAATTCCTTTTTGTAGAAAATTAGATTTGCGATCGAATTAAGCTATAAAAACCTTTTTTTGTTACCATATTTAACTTTGATGGACTTGTGCGAGCTCAAAATATTGACAAAAAATTATTATTTTTCACACAGATTTTTTAGAGCATATTATAATATATAATATATACACTTTGGCAGAAATGCGTTTTATTCCTCATTTTAGGCTCTTTTTTTTCTGATTTGGGAACCGGAATAGTCGCAGGGGCTAAATCGGGTGAATATCATCTTCTGAGATTTTTCGCGACGGTCGCGGTTGGCCATATAACTTACCAGATATCCAAAGGTATTCTGAGCATAAAGCATAAAACTTGAAAAATTTGTTTTTTTTTGTTCTTGTATTTTTCAGCAAATATTTTTTTACACAGTTTTCAACCTAGCAATAAAATTCTTAAATTAATATTCAGTTTCATTCAGCCTTAATTTTAATATAGTTTAGTGTCTTCCGGTGGTTTGCTTGGTCTTTTTAACGCTAATTATTGTTTCCCATTTTCGCTTAAAACTAATTATTAAATTATTTGTTAGGCTTAACAATTAGTCATATCTCTCCATGGACATAATTTTCAACTAAGGCACACAAAGTCTTACACTACATACTACCAATTCCTTACCAATAAAGGAAAAAAATTTAAAGACAAATTGGCAAATTTAACTATTTTGACTAGGTAACTGAGTAAACTACATTAAAAAGCACAGAATGTATTTACAAACACGCTTGCAAAATGAAACCAAAAAAATAAAATAAAAATCATGCAAACATTTCACTGGCATTGTATCCCTGAACGTATTGATATGTACAAACAAATATTTTCACACAAGCATTTCACTTTCAGTCACAACTTGTCGCCTGCTCCCGGCACTCACTGTTCCTGCCACAGCGATATATAGTCGAGTATCTCCTCGTCGTCGGGCGCACAGTCCTCCTCATGCAAATTGAAGCTGTCATATGGCTCGAATTTCAATTGCAAATTTGCATCAATCTGCGCGCTCGCGTTGTTATTACCGCTGCCGCGCTGCGCATCCACTCCGGCATGTTGCAGTGGCGATAGCTGTTGCTGTGGCGCAGGCGAGTGCACAAAGGTGCCCGAATCAAAGGACATGCTTGAGTTGAAGGACGAGGTGGGCGACGGACAACCAGCATCGAGTTGCGTCTGCGTTTGTGTTGGCTGCGGCGAATATGCTTGCAAAGCTTCGGCGGTGAGTAGCGCGGAGGTAAACTGTTGCTGAGGTTGCTGCTGCTGCTGCTGTTGGTGCTGCTGCTGATGGAAAGATTGCAAAGCGCTATTAGCAGCGCTGGCATAGTACAACTGTTCAGCCGCAGCAAGTCCGCTGCCATTGGTTGAATTGCGCGCAGGCGAATCAGCCGCAAGTAAGCTGAGGATACTGCTGGTGCTGCTAGTGCTGCTAGAGAATGAACTATTACTTGTGGTTGTGTTGTTGTCTGTAGCGATTGCTAATAGTCCACTGCCGCTGGCGCGTGAGCTGTTCACCGTTTGTGTTGCGCTGCTACCCGCATTCAAGTCATCCACCAAATCTTGCAGACGGCGAATGTACTCCACCGCAATGCGTAGCGTATCCACTTTGCTTATCTTCTTATGCGGCCCACGACCGCCGCCCTTCAGCAGATCGGTGATGATTGTTTGTGGAATGTGTTGGCGTAGGCGCGCAAAGCTATTGTTCACCTGCTTGACGCGATTGCGCTCGCGTGCATTGCGCCGCTGCACCGATTGCGTTTGATCGACGCTAAAGGGTCCACCGCCGGCGCTGGGCGCGCGCGGCGTATATTTGCGCGTTTTAATCTCAGCGCCTGCGCACCCCGCAGGCATTGGCGTGGGCGCTGGCGCGATATTTTGGTATTTGAACATTTTCACTGCGGCGCTGAGTTGACGATGAGACGGCGCTGTGTTGCTGCTATTGTTATCTTTGCTGTAGTATTGCAGCGGTGCACTATTTTTTGGATTGCTTGTAAACACCGCGCTAGACATGTTCACCATCAGAAACTGTCTTCTCAACTGCTTGGCAAGCGAAATGCAGTATGAGTATTCTTTTGTTTTACTTTCTTTGTTGCGCGAATATATCAGAGACAAAATTTTTAGCTCTAATTTAAGTTTTAACTACTTTTGCAATATATTGCGATTTCTAAAATTCAATTGAACTTGATCCTACGACACCTTGCACAAGAATGAATCCCTTCGTCCTAAACCTTTGCATTTTGTACTGCGTTCAACAGCAACTCCTGCGCCGTGTCGCTAAGGTATAAAACTTCAACAATCCACTAGCTGAGCGTGAGCGCAGAGAGTGCCGAGAGAAACATGGCGCATATATTGAGCGTAAATGCAAACATTTAGCGCACTGTGATCAGTCGGATAAACAGGTAAAAATGAAACCATAACAACGCGCATATCCCAGCGCAACGACGACAGGGAGCTCCATAGCGCGCAGCCTTACATTAACTGTGTGTGCTAGCAAATACTCTGTAAAAGCGATCTGTACGAATTTTTCAACAATTTTTCTTTCGAACCACGCTCTTTTTTCCCCATTTAAGTGATAAAAATTGCGTGCAACGTTCTCTGTGTCTCTCGCGTTCACCTTCGCCGATCACTCGTCGTGTGAAGATCACTTTATGAGCGCTCGGCGTAGCTTATCAGTCGCCCAGGTAAAGAAAACAATGCTTTGATATGGCTTTGGCAGTGGCCCTCTTCCTTGTTCTATTCACGCACGTATGTATGCGTGAGTGCGTGCAGTTTGAGGCTGACCGTGAACTCGTTTTTCATAATACATACTACATCGCTTATGAAAACAAAAAGAAAACTGTTCCCAATCTGGTTTTTTAAATGCAGTTGCACGAGGAGTACACCTTTTAAAGCCACTCTTCGTTTGGTAGTTGCTCTTTTCATAATCTGTACTCCTCTCTCAAGCGATTGCGCTGGCTTTGAGGATTTTACTTTGATTCTGAGCTACTAATGTGATTTTGCAAATTCAGTGCTTATTGGGTGTTCATCGTGGATGGGCATATGGTTGTGGGCTCCTTAGTATTCGCGAACCCTCCTGTATGCTGAAATTTACGTAAATTTTGTATGATCGTTTATTGGACATACATTTACACCTTAGCGCACGTATTTGACTCAACTATGACTTTTATGGAACGTAAAACACAATTGCTGTCTTATGCGGAAAATATTTTTACTTACTAGCGGTAAATAGAGGACTTAAGAAATTATACTGAAAATTTATTGAGAGCAAGGTGTAGTAATTAATTTTGCAAAAAAGCTTAAAAGTTTTTCTCTGGATCGGAAGCCCCAGGAAAGGTTATCTATATATGTATATGAGGCTCAACTTTAATTTTTTTCTTCAATGCGAACAAGCATCGTTCAATCTTGATAACTGAGCATACAAATATACTGAGGGGCGAAAGAAATAATAGAAGCTTCTTATTTTGACCAGTTTTGGCTATAATTCTTTTATTTATTCGATGATTAATATTTTTTTTATAAAAGTCTATCGCATTATATAACACACACTACATTCCAAACTTTGTACAAAAATTATAAAAATTCAACAAATTCACCAAAATCCCCCAAAAATTTCTAACTTTTTATTCAGAATACTTTTGAAAAATTTTAGGTATGCAGTTTTATAGCCCATCAAAGTTTAGTAGGTTAAAGCGCAAATTTCAAGACGCTAGAAACTTGCGTTAATTTTTAATATTTTTGTTTGACTGACGGTGTTGTGCATTTTCTTCCATACTATAAAGTATTCTCGACAATGCTCAAAATTTCTAGCAAAAAAAAAAATACTAAAAATCAATGGGATTTTCTAGCGTCTAGAAATTTGCTTAACCCAATAGAATTTAATGGAATAAAAAACTGCACACCCAAAAATTTTCCAAAAAAATATCCCTCATTCTCTTTTGAATGTGCGAATTTATTTACGTTTTGAGGTGAACCTCTATTTTGAAATTATTTGCTATTCAGTAAGCTGTCTCACGTCTCTATTCGAAAAAAGGTGACTAGTTTGTTAGCTGACTCAGGACAGTTTTTAAAAAATAAAAATATAGAATAAAAGATAATCGCTTTCTATTTTGCTCTAAAAATCGCGAAAATTGAACGAAAAAATATTTGTTTAACGACAACTTCATTAGAAAATAAACCTAAATACCTAAAAAAAATAAAAAATTATAATTTATTTCTTTTTGTTATTTATGGCCTTAAAACAATTATATTCAACAATTTTTATTGAGCTTGAGGAAAATAATAATTTAGAGAAAAGAAAAATAAATTAATTTAAAAAAGAGAAAACATAATAATTTCGCTGCCCGAGAATTCGAAACTCTCGAACGGCACGCTAATGCTTTGCTCACTCGGCCATTGTGACTGTTGGAGAACTGCGAGCTAAATGGCATACATATATTCTATCACTTGACTGCCTCTTCTTGTTTTCAGCACACATTTTTGGTGAACTTTTGGGGACTTTCTCTTACTGAATACCCAAATTGTGTCAAATTCAAAAGAGAGTCACTAGCTTATAGCCTCAAATTTAGTGACTTGATATGAGATTGACTTAATGACCAGCATTAATCTTCTGATATTGTATGCATTGCTTAAGGTTGACCGCTATGGTAGGGTGCGGGTAAGGATTGATCATGTGATAGTGGTCTCAACGTTAGGCGTCTAGTGTAGCTTAGTATCTAGTGCCAAAGACCTGAAGTACCATATAACGCCAACTAAAAAGCACGGACATTATAAAACTTTATTATGACCTGATATTTTTTCGTTGAGAGAGGTCTCTGCTTTGCAATAATCTACCGATCGCAATATAGCAGCTATTGGAAAGATTTTCTCTTTACTTCAGCTCTAGATAGATAGATATTATTGATAGGTGCTGTGTGTGTGTGTTCCTATATTTCCCTCTCTTGCTACTAACTATCCTTATAAGCTGGATTAAGTTCAGGGCCTTGGTGTTGAGGGTAACAACATTAATATCTGTTTCACAATTTCGGATAGAAGAAGATTCACTCAAGTCTTTTGGTGTAATTTATATAAGGTTATCCATCTAGACCTTTTCTTGAATTGTAAATAAAATACTAAACTGGATATTTATTATGATTATTATAAGCCTAAAGAACAATCACTGGTATTTACTTTTCAAAAATAATTTAATTCAAATATTGATCGCGACTACTTAGGTACTTAATACGGAAGTTCGAATTTTCAATTATGCTTTCCAGCATTTCTATGAATTTCTTAACAGCAGCTTACTGTACTCTACACACTGTACATTTTTGTATACGTGTGAGTTTTTGTACTATTCGAACGTTTGTTTATAGAAAGATTCTGTGTCCTCACGAGTAATAGTATGCACTTCTCCTCCAAAAATCTCGGGATGGGTCGAGCTAAAGTTTACCCTTATCCTACAAAATTGTCAGAGTTTAGAAGGCATCCAAAATGTGGGCATTGGGTGAAGGGCAGCTTCTTTCCGTAATTTTAAAAGCGGCTCTGAAGTCAGCAAAAAGGTGGTAAGTGTAAATTTGTCAACCTAGAGTATTATCCAGGATTTGGGGCACTATGCAAATCTGATAAATGGTGGATTTTCCAACCATACTGGTAAAGTTCAAACAGCTTGTTCATTATTGATTCCAGTTTTTTATGTAGCTGATGAGGTAGGTAGGTGGCTATTGAAGTGTACGAAAAAGATTTGTATGATATTTTGTACTTTCATACGATGAATACTAAAGACTATAGAAGGATAAAATTAAAAAGTTATGTATTGTAATATAATTGTTATACTTAGTCCTTAGTGCTTTCTGATATCTAGAAGTAGAGAGAGACTCATACAAATGGACTTTGTCTAAGAGTATCATAGCACTTTCATACATACATACTTCGCAGTGAATAACTGTTCTCAATGCAGATAGGTTCTATACCTACTTTCAATATTTCAAAATTCATTTACTAAAAGGACCTGTGACAAGTAATTAAGTATGCTAGCAAGCATGAAGCATAGTTCCGGGCGTGTGTGTCACATGTGCAACCAAACCTTACGCTTATCCTTTCCACGATTCAATGGCAAGCGTGTGTCAGCATAGCGCCCGGAAAACCAATTATGCAGGACAAAATATTCAAATAGAATTGCTATAGTAATACATAATCGAAAAGTTAAAGGTTCACCCTAGCACTACTGCAACTAGTTAAGCTGCATGCACGCAACAGGGCAAGTACAATTGAAGTGCAATGCGCAGGGGTAAAAGTCTGGTATACATACATATTTATTTTAAAAGGGTAGGTTAGCGCATAAATAAGTTTAAAATTAAAATTCGAAATGACAAAATTTGTAAACTAGTGCGCTGACCTACAATTTTTAAAGTCAGCTAAATAAAAAAGCGAAAACAAATGAAAAATTAGTAATTTTCCAAAGGCACGCTGCATTTTGATTAATCAGAACAGGTCCTGTTGATGTAAGTATATATGTAGCTGTTGTGCACAGAATTTTATTTTGGTGGTAGATTTTTGTTAATATTTTAATTAAATGCGGACCCTTAGTTACCTTCATACAAACTTGTAAGTAAGCGAACACAAACACGCTTGCATGTACTAAATAAAATAATAGTAGTGTTGATTGTTTGGTTGTTGGTTGTTGGTGCTGGTGTGCTCGTGCAAGCCAGCGGCCAAGCAACAGTGCGCGTACACATTTACATACATACATATGTAGTATATAGTTTTTTTTGTTGTTATTGTTGGCACGCTGCTGGCGCAACGGCGCGTGGCAGGTGTATTTACGAGTTACGTGCTCGTCAACTTGTAGGCACCACTGGCAGAGTGGAAAAATAAAATAAAAACCAAAATATCAACAAAAAAATAACAAAAAAAAATTTTTATTTATATCCTTGTATTGCTAGGGGATGCATTTTTAATTGAGCTGCACTAAAATCTTAGTAAGAGGGTCGCCAGGAAAAAATGTAAAAAAATAACCCTGAAACTAAAACAACAGAATACTTAAATATTAAAGACAAAAAACAATCAAATGATAAATTTTAAAAGCTTCCGTAGTCAGCTCGTACTTTTAACTAGCAATTGCCGCTTACGTCTTCTACAAAGTTCAAAGTTGTTGCTCCTAATGCATTTCAATTCTCCAAGCATAATGTTGCCAATTGCTACTCATATCCTTCCCTCTTGCGCTCAGACGCTTAAGTGGTCATTGAATCCCAGCTCAATACTCAGCTGTTAGATAGCAATCGCTGACCGCGGGGCTCGTGTGGCTGTGGCCACTACCACCATCACCACCACCAGCACAACCACAATCTGCGTTTTCGCGTCCTCATCTCTCACCCCGCTTGCTTTTGTTTATTTTGCCAAATATCGCCTTTCGTCTGCTGATTTACGTTTGATTCTTTCATTCAGCTTATAATGCTGTTGTTCTTTAATTTGTTGGTTTGGCTACTTTCTTTATAAACACACGTTTTCGTATGCGTATGCGTATGCTTATTTGTTGTTGCTTTTTGTTTTATCCTGCGCATGTGTCTGCGCATGTAAAGCTGAAAACCCCTCCAATTCAGTGGCACAGGCCATTAGATGCGGTCAAGTTGAAAACATCTGCCAGGTCAGATCGGTTTCCTTTCTTTGCTTTTTTTTTGGTTTTAGATTTGTATTGCACTCACCATGACTTTTTGTTTTCTTTTTTCGTCGTTTTTATTGATCTTCTTTGTCATTCTATCTCTTTCTGTTTTCGTTTGATTGGAAAGAGTTTCCTAGGGGTTAGTGCAGATGTACTAAATATGTATGCCATCGTGTGATTAAATTTCGATAACTGTACCTATACTTACGAAGGGAAGAATTAACTATTATATTGCATACATCCTATGAAAAGAGGTACGCATTTTATTTACGCTTTTAGTAACCCATTCCATACCTCAATAGAGTTTAATTTCCAATACTTGGTGTACTGGCAGGATTGAGGGACCTTAAACTCAATTGGCTAGTATTGTACGATCCAGTTTGAATAACTCCCGATGATGCACAAAGAGAATCACCTTCAAGGTCTCGGGCTCCAGATTGACTAAAAAGCGCTCAATAAAATTAAAGCTGACATAGAAGGCAGCACTCATTACATTACGCCTATTTGGGACTTCAGTACAAAGGTATCCATCAGGTTCCCGACCAGATAAGAATAGGATACAGGACTACAATTAGTAGAGTCTACATATGTCTATCTACACCGATGGTTGAAAGATAGAACGAGGAACCGAAGCCGGTGTATACTCGAAAGCCCTGCAGATCAATCGGTCCATTCGAAGCTATATACCCAATAATCAAACAAGGTGTACTGATCGGTTGCCTATTAGATATAGCTGCTATACATCTCATTTATACAAACATCTATAAACGTGAAATTTCGTGAATTAACGCTTAAAATGTAAGCCGTCAATATAATATTTATTATCCGAACTTTGCCCTAAAAATGAATACATGGGGGTTAGCGTATAGAACAACAAAACGAGCTTATCACATAATCAGCTCTCAGAGGCTATAAATGTTTTGTTAACTTCGCGAAGGCAGTTACTTCGTGAGAGTGCGTGTAGAGATAGATATTTAGTAAGTGGCTGAACCGATGGAGTTTAAAAGTTGTGCATGTTACTATGCAGGTACAGCAATATCGAATGCAGAGCAAGGTTGGTTGGCGGAAGGGCTCTTATTAGCGTCTTGGAGAAATGTTCCAAAAATGGTCATGATGCGGCATCCCCAGTGCAGAAATCTCGCGGTTGAGATGGGTCCACATACAGTGCTTAAAGGACGAGAACCCAATGGACTCTAGAATATTTTCTGAGATGGAATATATTTAGTTCTCGTTCAATTTTTGTGGAAACACTATTGTGCGTTTTATCTGGGGCCGTTAAAAATAGGGCAAACGGGAGGTGAGTCTTTCTTCTAAAAATCAGCTATCACGGCCTTCAAAATGCCAGGGATAAACTCAAAAATTGTGCGCGAGATCATATACAGCCTTAGCGAGCTCGACATACACAATACCGTTACACTGATGTGAGGTCAAGGCCAACGAAAAAGCAGAACCACTGGCTAGAGTCGATTCGGTCGGGCATACTTTATCGCAGAAACACTGTGACTATTGACAAAGTCCCGACACACGCCAGCAGTATAAAACGTTCCTTGCTGCCACACCCAACGACACGACTACATTTCTGCTGTTTTTAGGCACAGCGGATTTGCGCACTCTTCTGGGACGAAACATGGCATTCATTGCCTTAATTAGCGTTGTAAAAATAATACTATTCCGTATCCAGATTTTATGGACCCTCAAAATGAACGCTCTGATTAGTTGAGCCCTAGGGTCTCTGAGCAAAGCGGTTGAATAGTAATGAGGAGTTACGCTCCGATCTGGACTTCTATGTAAAGAGATAATGGTACGTACTACCATAAAGATCTGTGGAGTTTTTCCTTTTTGATTTAAGAGATAATAACTGTACGAAGTCTATTAGTCTCTTTGGTGGATATTTTCTACCCGAATGATTTGTTTATTCGCCACGAACATGTTTGACTTAAAGACGGTACATAGACTTCTATTAGAGTACAAAAAGTAAGTTAAGTTTCCAGTGTTCTTCAAGGATTGAATAATTTAGTTGGAAGTATCCCACGCTAAAACACATGAGGTTGGCTTATATAACTATATCGTAGTGCTAAAGTAAGAACAAAATTTTCGACTTTATAATTTTTCTCAAGCAAGTCGATTTACCATTCTGGCTCGCTACTGGTTTTTTCCTTCATTGAAATCATTTTCTTCCACATTTTGAGTACAACCTAAAAGGCACATCATTAGGAATTGTTTCTGACATCGACTCATTGTTCGTGGCTATTTGCATTGCTTGAAAGTATTCGCCGCAGAAGGAGGTGGAAAAGTGATTTTTCAAATGGAAAATGTCAAATCACAGCCACAGCGACGGTTTATTTCAATATTTGAATAGCCAAGACAAGTAAGGGTACTCAACACATGAATCCAAAGGATAACATTAGCAACAAAGGCCAACATCATCACCAAAAAACCAACACAAATCAGCAAAATGTAAGCCGGGCAACAAAGGTGGGAAAAGAAAGCCAAAAAAGAAAGTGTTAATGATGCGCATTGAAAATTGCAAACAATGCAAGCGAGTATGGAAAATAGTAGACAACAGAAAGGATATGCAAAAGAATGCGAAAAGATATGAGTGAGTTTGTGAAATAAATCATTTGTGGCGGCTGCGCATTTGTGGTGCGTCATTGCTTGCTGGCGCGATCGATTGATCTGCTGGAGGTTGGTCTGCATCGGCTTTGTTGACATTTTCGAAAGCGAAAATTGACACGGGTTTTGCACAGCGAAATTGATTTATTTAACCCCCTCCAACAAAAAAAAAGTGCAGCGTCTGCAAAAATAGAAAATTGTCACAAAAGCAATGGCAACACCTGGCCGATTTGCAAAAATCAAACAATGCTGAGAAAATGATAGAGAAAAAATGCCGGAATAATTCATAGTAGTTTTAAGAAGAAAAAAATTCAGTTTTGATATTAAATAAAAGCGAAAGGATTGGATACGTCTACTGCATTGTTGTATTATGCGACGTGGCACTGTTGGCAGACGGAAGAAGGAAATGCGCTTATAAGGAAGTGCACTGCATACCAAATACACACACACACACACATGAGCTACCAAAGCAATGGCACTTAGCCGATACAAACCTGGTTGTCCTGGCAATGAAGTACCTTAGTGACTACTACTTGGGATGCATTGCAACGTTGGCGTTCTGACAGCAAATCAATGCGAAATGAACTCATCAAAATTCCAATTGTTGTCAATGCGCTGCTTGGTATGTATTTGTGGTTTTTGTGCTGTTACTGAAACACAACGGGAACACGGACATGCATCGGTCCGAATAGCGGCGGTTGAGAAGCTTTGATGGTGGGGTTGCCATCTTACGTTAACGTAGAATAATTTCCACTTTTTTTTAATTAATATATAATTTATATAAGGTATAAATAACTCCAATTTAGAAAACTATTAATTCACTTTCAGAACATATAGATTTACCAGGTCTAAAGCCGTACTGATTAGACCCACGCGCCATGTTCGATAATATCTCATAGCCGATGTTCAGAAGGCTGATGCCGCGGTGGTACTTTTATTGTGGATTGGGAAGAGCATGCGTTCAACCGACCATATTTCTATACAAGAGTTTATTCGTGCACCCTTCAAGTCTTCGCCGCGGTATTTGGATAGCTCAGTAGACGGCCGTCAGCTCCAGTCGTAAAATTGCTTTACGTACCTCGTCATAGTAGGTGGTTCGGGCTCATGTTCTCTACTACTTTCGGTGATACTACCATTCAATAGGTTGGAAAAGTTTTTGCTCCATAATTTAAGTACGTTTTGGACATCGGTCCCTAGGTTGCCGTCGGTGCTTTTAGAGGAACTCGTCCCGGTGTTGAATCTTTCCGATGGTCGCCTAACTTTTTGTCATAAACTTGTCAGTCATTTTTCTTGTTGGCCTAATTTTAAAGCCATTTGCATTGACGTGTCTCCCTTCAGCTCATGATTACGATCTCATTTGCCCGATTGCAAAAATCTGGTTACCTCCTCAGCGGAGGTAGATGATGCGATTTCTCGCTGGGGTTTGGGAGTTGTATAGGGCTCTCAGATATTCCAACTGCATCCTTCTATCGTCGCTTTCCTTGTAAATTACTTAAGACTGCTGCAACATCATTAACTTGATGACTAAAGAGCAATATTTCAAGGTTCAAATCAAGGTTTTTCGATTCTTTTTTTGGGACTATTTTAAATTTTTTTCGGGATTTTTCGGTTTATTTTATGAATATTTTTTCGGAAATTTGCGACCTTTTTGGATTTTTCGCGATTTTTAGTGTTTAATTTTATGGGGTGGGGTATTTCGGGACTTGTTTGGGAATTTACGGATTTTTTCGGAAACTTTCGAGATTTTTCCAGTAGATTTTGCAGATTCTTCTGGTTTTATTATTCGAATTTCTCGGGATTTTGTCGGAATTTTCGGGATGCCTCTTGTTTTTTTTTAGAATTTTTTGGGTGACCTTACTGACTTTTTCGTTATCTTGGGCATTTTCTCGAACTTTTCGTACAGATATTATTTTTAGGAATCTTTCGTTATTTTTCACGGCTTTTGTTTTGGAATTTTCGAATTTTAATTGGATTTCTTCGGGAACTTGTGGAATTTTTTTAGGCTTTTCCTGTATTTTTTGAGATTCTTCGAGTCTTATTTTTCGAAATCTTTCTTGACTTCTCCGGCAGTTATTTAAGACATCTCGAAATTTTTTTTGTGATTTTGCAGGAACTTTCATTTCAAAATTTGTGTGGTATTTTTCTGGCACTTTTTTGATTTTATTTTTATTTTTATTTTTGGGTTTCTTCGTATTTTATTGAAAAAATTTTCGTAAATTTGTTGAATTTTTATACGATTTTTAAGGGCTCTGCCGGATTTTTCGTGATTCTGTCATTATCGTTGCCTGGATCACCACTTCGCTTCAGACTACCAACGGAGGTTTCGTTATGTACGCTAAATGTTCCGACAATGCAACCAAATTTATTTTCTTTGTTTCTCCTAGCAATAAATTCAGCAATCACGATTCACGACGGTATCAGCGCTCCTAAGTACAATCTACGGGATTGTGTAAGCGATCATTGATCCTACCGGGGTGCGGGCGCAAATTATCGAGGTATTCGTTATCAAAAGACGGGGTCTCATCCGAGGTTTATAGTGAGTCCCTAGCAGACAGATGCTGCAGCCTTCAGTGAATTTTTAAATCGAATATGCCGGATACGCTCCACTGAACCTTCGTTTCTTTCTGGCGTAGCACAAGGCTCCACACGGGTGGTTGACCGCATACCGCACATGAGTTGCTGCTCGCTTTACCTAGGGTGCGCGAAGAGTAAAAATTAAATATATCCGAGCAACAATAAGCCCTGTTATACCTGATTGTACTCCACAAAGCTTTTTATGCTCTAAAATGAAGCCCAAGAAAACGCTAAAATGTGGCAACACCATATTAAGTCGCTTGTAAATTATTCCTCGCATTTAAACTGACTTACGCACACACACATACATTTGTACTACATAATAAGTACTCGTATAAAATGTTCATGTTTGTTAGAAGCTTTCGCTTTCTGTTGCCGTCAATCAAATCGATCATTCATCATTGTTGCATTGCATTGACTCCATGTTGCACATTGATTGGTTGGCGCTGTTGTTCTGATCATTTAATTAGAGAAATAAGTGAAATACTCTGAACACCTCATTGCGGCTGGCATGGAATAGCTAATCAGGCACCTACGCCACAGCCAGTTGTTGCCGTTGCACTTGCGGCCGTGTGGCATAAATGAATTGAAGAAGTGGTTTTTTTTTTGTATTGTTAAATGCTGTAGTGGCGGTACGTGGCGCATGCCAAGGTGTAGTCAGCGGCTACAGAAAAAAAAACAAAAATTAACTTAAAACAATAAAAACAAAATCTGTTGTGTTGCATGTCCTGCCAGCCGCGGATTTACTTTTTTTGACTGGGCGTATGTGTGTGGTTGACATGGAATTTTCGCCAACTTGCTCATTACTCTGGCGCTAATGAGCCGAGGTGATCGTGAGCTGAATAGTTACAATTTCGCTTGAACTGCTGCTGCTTGCTGCAATGCAGAATTTGGTTTGTTGCATTTGCAGGATCTTAAATTAATTAACACAAATGCGAATTGTTCGCATAAGTTGCAAGTTGTGGCTCTTACAGGGCAGAGGTTAGGCAGAGGTAAGAAGAATTGGCAATAACTGCAGGCATTTGGAACTGCAAGTATTTCAGAATATCGCAATTGACTTTAGTGCCTATTTAAAGTATGCTTAAATGTGGCAATAACAATAAGTATAAAAATTTTAATATTTATTTAACTGCTATTTATTTGTACATAAAAACATTTTACTACTGCATTAACTATATTAATTACGATCGTTGTATTTCTTAAAGTTTTTATTTTTGTGGCAACATAGTTGCACTTCATTGAGCGAACTAAAAATTTCGCCAATTCACAACCAAAACACTAACTAACCTTTGCCGTACACTGATTGCCACCACATCTGTGCAAACACACGCACACACACACACACCCATGTGCAGCAGCGTCGTAAAATCGCCACCAAGGTGGCAGCGCCTCCCATAAAATGCCACTTGATGATTTTTACTGCCACAATTCGTGGTGACCGCCGTCATTGCCACTGTCGCTTAGCTATCAAATGCCGAACGGCATGCCATGCGCTCCAATCAATGGTTCACATAAAAATTCTTACAACTTTGTTGCAAATCGCCAAGTGGAGAGTAGCAAAAAGATTTTTTATTAAATTAAAATACAATTTGGGCATCGTAAAGAATCATTTATAACCTATGTATGTATGTATGTAGTACGCGCCGACATAAAGCGAACTTGCAGCGATATTGCCGATCTCATTTGCCCAAGTCTCGTCGCTCTCTCCCAATTGGCTCAACGCTAATCCATTGCATATTAATATTCACTTTTGACGATCTCTTTGTTATCATTATCACGATTTGTGCTTTAAGTGCTGAGCTGGAATTAATAAAGCCATAAAAAATCGCTGCAATTTTATAGTCTGTGATTGCGATGTCAGGCGGCCGATTCAATGGCGGATTATGTAAGCGCCGCCAGTCCAATTCACTAAAGAAATTTTTTGTCGATTGCCAGCGATAAAGTTTTGTTCGTCATTTTATGGGCTGATAAGTTCAAGCGGCATTTAAGTAAGTTGAAAAGTGAATACACCCATTATACTACTTTGTTCACCATAGTACTGATGGCTGAATGGCGAATAGCTTCTTTTTGGGTAATAAATCTTTGGAAGGCGTGTATGCAATTCCTGGTTTTTTATGAAGTTTATTTTTTTGATAACTACATAGTTTGCGGAAAGTTCTAACTGCAATTATAATTCTGGTGAAGTTTTGTTACTTTTCTTTAAAAATCATTAGGCAATTTTTACTCAAAGAGAGCCAAAAAGAACAGTAGTTATTTAAATATTTGCGTATTTTAAAGTTAAAGCAGTGTTTGCATTGCATTGGATAAAAAATATCAAAATTCAATTGTTCAACTTTGCGTTCAACTTTAGGTAGAACGGCCTTTCAACTAATCGCTTTCAACAAATTTGGTCGCCAGCCAACATTTAGCATTTAAACTTATTTTTCGTGCAACCCTGCGTTGAGTTGAACGCAAATGGTGAACGCAAAGTGGAAAAATACAAACACTGCTTAAGACAAGAATTGTATTTGAACACGGGGACGCTAACACTCGATCTTACGAGTATTCGCAATCGTGTGATCACCTCAAAGTAGCGCTTGGAGCTATTTAGGGATGAAACGATATCAGTTAGTACAAGTACGTATTCGATACTTTTCGTTCAATACCAAGTACATTTCGTATCGATACTTTTAACAAAGTACTGAGTGTGTTTCGGAAAAAGTACTCGAATCGAAAACCGATGCCAACGCGAATTTTCTTTCGGATTTTTTTACCCCGCTAATATGAATTGCCCATTGTTGTAAGGCTTTTTAAACGCCAGCGACCTTCAAATATTGAAGATGTTATTTTTCCTGAAATAAGTATGCAATGAAATTTTTTAACAGATATTTTTGCTGTTCTTTCAACATTGAATCCATTTCCATGGTCGGAAAAACCAAAAAAATTATAAAAAAAAGAAATTATGTTCATTTTATGTTCTTAAGTCAAAGAATAAAAATCCTAAGATTTGTCCTTTGAAGGTCGGTCTTGAGGTCAAGGTAATTTTGCTTTTAATTAGACCTTTAAATAGACTTTCAAAAGTAATTTTTTTTTTACCAAATTAAAATGAAATGCTGGATTCTTTGATGTATTAAGAGCAAAAATATGGGTGTAAAACTATTTAACCATCCAGTAGGCCAATTTTTCTATGAATTGAAAAATTCAGGAATGGGTGATTTCCATTTCGAACGGTGACAGTAACTTTTTCCTACAGCGAAGAAAAACCAAGACCGTCTGGAGACGGTCTGTGTTCCAAATCAATTTTCTCCATTTCGAATGGTGACATAATTATAAAACTTATATTAAAATACGGTGCTTTTAACAACGAAATCCACCGAATTTTTTTATATCACAATTTCAAATTTTTAAAAAGAAAAAATTGTATTTAATTACGAAATTACTAAATAGCAAGAAATAATTAATTTTAACCGTGTTTTCAAAATCTGTAATTTAACTGCCGATTAAAATAAACCGGATTGACATAACGGATTGAAATCGCTGTAAGGGTACGATTTTTGTCTAAAGATCGTGCCTTACGAATATAGAAAAAAATTATTATAGGTGCACTAAAAAGGTGTTTTGTTAACGGACGTCTGGAGGCGGTTCTGCCTACTAGAGGGTTAAAAACTCAATTGCGTACTGGTTTAAGGTAATTCTTCTACCAAACGAGACTATTTTTCCTGAATGCCCCATCCCAAAAATAAAATCCTTTTCCTGCGGAAAAAATGATCGTTTATAACTTTTCAGACTGCCTCCGCCAACTAAGGCAAATTTTCGAAAAATTATTGTAATATGCTGAATTAAAGTTACAATTCTTGTGAGCGTTTCTTCGCTTCGACCAGAAAATATATTGTCTAGGTCTGATCACCTTCGGCATGTAAGCTGTGGTATTTACGACCGTATAGGACACTGCATTACGAAAATTGGCACTGTAGATGGCATAAAGTCTTACTGCCATCCCTAAATTGGAGCGCTAAGCGTTGCGCTTTCTAACCCCATCGAGAGCCAGGCCGCGCTATACCCATTCTATTCATATATTCTAGTTTTCTCTTGTTTCTATCCTCGCTCCCTCTTTCTCTCTTTCTGTATTCAGGGCCCCCACTGCAAGCCGTACCGCCGTGTTAAAATAAAAATTCTATTGCTCGGCGTTGGCGCTTCAAACCAATTGCTTAGGAATAGGGACAGTTCCTTGGCACTTGACGCGCTAATTAAGGCATGACTGTAAATCTATTTGACAAAAAACAAAGGAGTTCGTTCAAAATACATCTTACACTAGTACCCCATCGAAATGACCAATAAACAAACAAAGGGGCTACTTATAGCTTTTGAACCGATTAAAACCAGAAACTCTCCTATTTTGGTTTTTCTTAATTCATACTTTTGTTTAATTGATAAGCATTTCGTTTGCTCATACTTATGTATATTCTTCGTCTGAGAATTACATCATCGGTTTTCAACTATCACCCATTGCCGAAGAACAGCTTCAGATACTTCGAGAACCATTCGTTACCTTGACACAGGCACAATCGGAATACTATAGCAGGCCTTGGCATACCCAACGTATGCCCAACAAGCGAAGGCTTCACGCATGTTTCCAACCATTTGTTTATATGCTCCCTTAGGTCGAAGCACGCAATAAAGCTTAAAATTAAAACATTTGAAATACTATTGAAGTGGCCACGCACGGCCGCTCAGCCACTCGCCGCTTTGCCGCTTAGGTCACGAAAGAATGTTCGATCGATGACTTTACCTGGACACTCAAAGGCTAGCAAAGGGTTAAAATCAAAGTGAATTCGTAAGAGATATAAAATTATCGAAATGGACTGGGCTTCACCTAAAGTTTTTTGTCTGCATTTTGATGTTTTAACTCAACCGGAGTGACGTTCAATTTCGGACTGACTTGAAATCACAGACTGTCCTGTGAAGCCTTTAATTCCAGCCTATTTCTGATACTAGTAGTTCCTTTCTCGGTATTGAATGGGTAAACTGTTGCAAATACTTTACTTCCATTCAACTTTGTTGCCATTTTCACTGGAATTTCTTGCGCCGTGTCAAGTGCGTGTATGTGTACATATGTGTTAATATTTGCGTTTTGCCACAGTAGTGGATTTAAAGCGCACTTCAAAAGCATAATTCCGCAAATTTCAGCTTCATTAAAAATCAATAAACGCTCGCATTTACGCTGCCATGTCGCTACTCGCCAGAATGTCGGAAACAAAAAGGCCGATTAAAAACAAAAACCCTATACAAAGTGCAACAAAATAAGTAAATAAAAAAATAAGTGGGTAGCAACATTAAAGATCAAAAAATTCAATCAACTTGATCGGCATTATTGTAGCACACTACCTTTTGGTACATACAACATCAGCAGCAGCAACGGTAACAAAAACCTAAAGAAGCCATCGTTTACTCAGACATTGTTACAAATTTTATTCGTTTTAAATTAAATGATTCGTCGCTTGTACGATTATTTTCGACTACAACAGCAAGCTTACTGGCTTATGGGTAAGGCTATCTCAAATGTATGTAGCCATTACGACTTGGAGCTCAATAAAGTCTGTGGCAAAGCTACTAAGTAAATTGAGCAATCAAATAAATAATTTTCGCTTTCGATTTTTTTTTTTTGGTTTTTTTTTGTGTACCAAAATTATTTCGTAGGAACTGTAGTATTTAAGCTGTGTATACATATATAACACAGCGGCAATTTATGTAAGTGTAGCGCGTTACACTTGCCACATTGCCACATGCGTGCAACACCTTACTCACTTACAAAATTCGTTGAACTTTTTTTCACTCGCTTACATGTCAAAATTTTATGAAATTTGCTACATTTTATGTTTTGGACAGTTTGGTGCATTATGCGCGGCGCGGCACTCGCTGAAATGCAAGCGAAAGGGATATTTAGTAATGTCCATTAATGCAATGTCCAAATTTCGTTTCAACATGCTTTTCTTTAATTTTTGAGTTGAGTGCGAGGTGCAGCTGTTGTCGACAATTGGCATTACTCACAATTGTTATATAATAAGGATGAGCATGCGTATATAGCGGCAATACCTTCATTGCTTCCGCATTATACGAATTCATTTTGTTCAGCTCTTTCACTTGGTATGTTTGTATGTAGTTCGAACTCATAAGCGCCTTATCATTATAACTATTGATTTTACCCAAACAGGATATTAATCGTTCCATTTCATTAACTTCCGCGCTCGGCAATAGGTGCATTTGACCAGTTCACCTTTTCACTTGTTCAATTACTGCAGCGCGTGCTTAAGTGAAAGGACACCCTGCACGGCTTAGTTAGTAGGGTGACGCAAGTTATTTTTTTGCGAATTTTAATACGGAATTCGACATATGAAAAAAAAACAATAGTTTTAAAGATATTTTACCACATTTTTTACCGTCTGCTGACGTTTAATCAATTAATCGAGCCAGCAACACAGCCTGGCAAAATCAGACCCTATGTACGAGATCCGATTTGGCTGAAAAACCTTAGGAAGGAAAAGAAAATTTTGGGAAAAATATTATCGAAATATTATGTCGAAAAACTTTGACAAAATAGACCTGACAGAGGTCTAACTGCTTATCTAGGTTCTAAACTAGTTCGATAGCCAAAATCAAGCTCCTCCAAGCGACACTCTACACTCTGGCTTCTCTCTCTCTCTCCCTCTCTCTCTCTCTTTCTGAGTGGATTTTATTTACTTTGCAGTTTCAGTCCGAAAATAAATGTGCTGTGGAAGGTACTGATACAAATTCGAGACCTTTCATACTTAGGAAACCATATATGAAGTCTTCACAGTTCCGCTCGTGTAGCTGTGTAGCTGTGATATACTCGCCAACTTTCCTCAGTACATCACAAATAGTTGTAAGAAACTGTGTACGCCGTAAAGTGACTGTCCTTTTTGTAGGCCACTTTACAAATAATAACATGTTTCCAGGTCTTTCTCTCCTGGGCGTTACGTCTTCATGCTGGCTTAAAGTAAAAGATAACACCGTAGTTTTTCACTTCGGATAAATGGTGGAAGGTAGTCCCAGCAAACTTAGGCTAAGTGATCATTGGAATCTTTGGTTTCCTTGCGAACAATACAAGTGGAACTTTTCCTACTAAGAAACAATATCACTTTTTTTACAGAATTTTCCGT
Source organism: Rhagoletis zephyria (assembly GCF_001687245.7). Lineage (NCBI taxonomy): Eukaryota > Metazoa > Arthropoda > Insecta > Diptera > Tephritidae > Rhagoletis > Rhagoletis zephyria. The sequence continues at coordinate 89,091 of NW_016158154.1, forward strand.
GAATTATGTAATGGAGCCAAGTCAACCATCATAATGTTTTGAGCGCACTTTCGTGGGCCACGAGGTAGCATTTTTGTCTACACTAATACCTTAAAGTTTGTAGGCTGCCCCCAGGGATACGAACTTTAAGAGCGCCTAACTCGAACTCAGTGTCACTGTGAAGCATTCCGCCAAGGTTTTACACAGGTATATTCTCCAAAAAGCGATGGGTGTTGGGATCCGTGTTGATATATTTAATCGGTCGTACCTAAATGGCGTTGATAGCCCACTAGAAAGTCTAAGGGTTTCTTGTCGCCACAACCAGTGAATTTGATGCCCTCCTGCGAGCTAGCTCCATCAAAACTTATTCCCCGCCGCCTCAATTAGCCAGTTATTTGTCGTTACCTTGCCGCCTGGCTCGTCTTATGTCTTAATCAAATCTCTGATCAGTTTCGTAAGGGGCGATGGATATCTCTTCTTTAGTTTTCTCTGTAACAACTTCAATCTGATTTAGCTGCTTCTGAGCATATGAGTTCGTGTTTCTTTCTTTTTCGTCTTCTTCACTTGACGGACTAGGGCAGACTTCTCTGAGCAATCACATCTAAGCTTTGGAGACAATTTCATTGACGTCGCTTATCTGCGACAACAAATTGGCAAGCGTGGTCGCTGGTAAGGCTTCGAAGTTGGAATCTGATATCTGGATCCCCGTCAGAATTGTTTTCTACAGCTGCTTTACCAAAGTAGTTTAAAAGACAACCGCCCCTTCCTTCCGAGTAGCATTCGTAGACTACGCAGCCTTGGATTCCACTGGACAATCTGAGAAGTTGCTGGGTATCGGCGTTAGCTGGCCTTCCCGTCCGCCATCTACCGCCGGTACTGACTTCTTACACCGTAAAGTTTTTCTCTTCACCTGGGGGCCTTTCAGTGTTTGCATTATTTGGTTTTCGCTGTTCGTTTTCCCAAAAGGAGTAAGAATAGCTAAGAACTGAGTGAACTTTCTTTTAATTTTTTTTAAATAAATATTTAAGGAATCTACAAAATTATCAGACCGAGCACTGCATACATACATATGCAAGTTTTTTTCTTAAAAACAAAAAAAGAACAAAAAATCAATTTAGACCTGCAAAATTCGCCTTAATCTGCGCCTAATTCAAATACCACCAAATCACTTAGCCATTTTGACCGTGAGTGCTTTAATTCCTGGAAATGACATATTAGAAACTCAACAAATTTGAAATATTTGCAAATGCCATCAATCAACAGCCCATCAACAACCTTTCGACCAGACTGACGTAGGTGTTAATTTGCACAAATTTGCACTAACTATATTGTCTGGGGCAACACCTCGTTGAGCGGCTAAGGAGAAAAGAAACAATCTAAAATTAAAAAAATAACATAAAATATAAAAAATCGGAGCACTGACTACGTCTGACGTTAATTAACACCAAAGCAACGTCGGGGAAGGTGGCGGTATCGTATTACGATCGGACTGCGGACTGCAGAGAGTCTCATCAAGTGGACTAAAGCAGCGACAAAATAACAAAAGGTGTTGATGTTAACACCATCTGATCGGCTGGCAAGCAAAGATTATTTATTTTCGCTGTTTTTTTTTGTTCATTAGTAAATATATGCAGTTGTGTGTGTATGTGTACTGTATCTACACATACATGCAAAACGTGCCAATCAAATCCTATTAGTGCCAATTTTAAGCAGATTTACGTTGCGGCATGCCGCCTCATATCGACAGAACATGCAATGTATACAAACAGATAAATATGTAAGTAGTGATTTTTTAAGAGCTTGATACCTTTTTTTTTAAAAAAAACGCATAAAATTTGCAAAATCTCATCGGTTCTTTATTTGAAACGTTAGATTGGTCCATGACATTTACTTTTTGAAGATAATTTCATTTAAATGTTGACCGCGGCTGCGTCTTAGGTGGTCCATTCGGAAAGTCCAATTTTGGGCAACTTTTTCGAGCATTTCGGCCGGAATAGCCCGAATTTCTTCGGAAATGTTGTCTTCCAAAGCTGGAATAGTTGCTGGCTTATTTCTGTAGACTTTAGACTTGACGTAGCCCCACAAAAAATAGTCTAAAGGCGTCAAATCGCATGATCTTGGTGGCCAACTTACCGGTCCATTTCTTGAGATGAATTGTTCTCCGAAGTTTTCCCTCAAAATGGCCATAGAATCGCGAGCTGTGTGGCATGTAGCGCCATCTTGTTGAAACCACATGTCAACCAAGTTCAGTTCTTCCATTTTTGGCAACAAAAAGTTTGTTAGCATCGAACGATAGCGATCGCCATTCACCGTAACGTTGCGTCCAACAGCATCTTTGAAAAAATACGGTCCAATGATTCCACCAGCGTACAAACCACACCAAACAGTGCATTTTTCGGGATGCATGGGCAGTTCTTGAACGGCTTCTGGTTGCTCTTCACTCCAAATGCGGCAATTTTGCTTATTTACGAAGCCATTCAACCAGAAATGAGCCTCATCGCTGAACAAAATTTGTCGATAAAAAAGCGGATTTTCTGCCAACTTTTCTAGGGCCCATTCACTGAAAATTCGACGTTGTGGCAGATCGTTCGGCTTCAGTTCTTGCACGAGCTGTATTTTATACGGTTTTACACCAAGATCTTTGCGTAAAATCTTCCATGTGGTCGAATAACACAAACCCAATTGCTGCGAACGGCGACGAATCG